>NC_091153.1:55687136-55762071 GCF_040958095.1 Procambarus clarkii
GGATGAGGCTATCACCAAGTGTCTGGCCTCAAGCTTCGAACTGGCAGACATTTACACTGATAGACATGAAGCTGAAGTAAGAATACTGACGATGGAGCTTCTGCCAGTGTTGTGTGTGTGATGGAACTGTTGTTGTTGGTAAGGTGCTGATAGTGTGGTATATTGCTGTTGGTACTGGCGTTGTACTAGTGTTACCACTGGTGTTCCAGGTGTACTGGAGTTGTACCAGTACAACATCGGTACTATACTAGTGCAGCACTGTTTCTGGTGTGGTACTGGGGCTGGTACTGGTGCTGGTATTGGTGGTGTGCATGTTCTGGTATTGCAGTTGGTATTAATACTAATACTAGTTAGTGTTGGTACTGATGCTGGTAGCTGTTGGTATACCGGTGCTGGACCTGGTGCTGCAACTAGTACTAGTACTAGTGCTGTACTGGTACTGGGACTGGTACTGCTGCTGGTACTGGGAGTGGTGTTGTACCTGTGCTGGTTCGGGTACTGGTGGCTCTGGTGCTCAACTGGTGCTAATAAGGTGCTGGAACAACAACAACAACAACATTCTGTTGCATTATAGTGAAATTCAATTAGAAGATGACAGATTGCCTTAACTTAGTTCAACATAATGAATTATGCCGAGGGTTCTTTGAGCAACCTCTCTGAGAAACACGGAAAGGAATTTCGCCCGAGCTTGTGCAACAGTCTTATGCAACAGTCTTATGCAACAGTCTTATGCAACAGTCTTATGCAACAGTCTTATGCAACAGTCTTATGCAACAGTCTTATGATTCACAATGCCTTGCGAATCATCTTGCGTAACAGCTTATTTAGCGCCTTGCGTAGTACTTTGCTTAACACCTTGCGTAGTCGTCAATCTTGGGACACAGCGACACACAGCTTTTCCTACCTAAACTTTAGGACTTAGAGAATTAGTCTTTTATATTAAAACATTTTTCTCTAGCTGGACTAAACTTGGTGTTGCGTTGAGACGGCAACAGGAATATTCTCCATCAAGATGATGAAGAGGGAAGTTGAGCGTTTGTTGCATTTACTGACCCGTAAAAGGTGTGTGTGTTAGAGTGAATGTAATAGAGTTACTGAGCGTGTTGAGAGCATATTGAGTTAGCAGAGCGGGGCGGCCAGCGCTTAAGGGGGAAGGCGGTGATGGGGTGGGGGGGGGGGCTGCAAACAAGGGCACAGTTAATGTCCCAGTCAGACGATGGTGACTGAGGGATGGATAGGTTTGGCCGCCCACGCGGGAGTGTGTGTGTGCGCGCATGAGCGCATGGACCTCCTCTTGAGCACACACACCTGTGCTTGAAAGCTCATGAGCACACACACCTGTGCTTGAAAGCTCATGAGCACACAGACCCATGTTACTTTAGTGCACAGTAGCTCGGGTTTAGGCGCAAGAGCGCACCCTTGTGTGCTCAAGAACGCACAGATGCACAATTGTATGCACAAGAGCAGACATTACCATGCGCTCATTCCTCCCAAGGATGCCCATCATCTTCATTGATAGCTGACCAATCTTCATTAATCAGAACTTGACTTAGTCCCGCATGTAGCCCAACCACTTGGGCTGGACGGTAGAGCGACGGTCTCGCTTCATGCAGGTCGGCGTTCAATCCCCGACCGTCCATAAGTTGTTGGGCACCATTCCTTTCCCCTGTCCCATTCCTAATCCTTATCTTGTCCCCTTCCAAGTGCTATATAATCGAAATGGCTTGGCACATTCCCTTGATAATTCCCTCCCTCCCCAACGGTCAAAGTGGTTGGGCACCATTCCTTCTCTCCGTCCCATCCCAAGTCCTTATCCTGACTCCTTCGCAGTGTCATATACTCTTAATGGCTTAGTACTTTCTCATAATAAATACCTTTAGTCCGAGATAACAACTTTACGAAACTTTGTACTTTAAGGGATTTTGTAATATTTTATTTAATCAATTTAACCATGATTTATTGAGAATAATTGCAATACTAAGTTCAGATATATTATTGTCCCTCGAAATATGCGGCTTGAGAAAGTAATCTTCGACTGTTTTCAAATCTTGTGGTCCACAATTGATTTGATAATGGTCCAAAATTGACCGAAACGACGTCGTCTCTTCACTTTCTAGTGTGTGGTCTAGTCAACACTTCCAAAAGCTTTTCTGCCTCAGAATTTCATTATTTTGTCTATAATCGAAATTTCCTTTAAAACAGTCGCTTAGGCTGGACGGTAAAGCGACGGACTCGCTTCATGCAGGTCGACGTTCAATCCCCGACCGTCCAATGAATGGTGACCAACCACCCCGAATGATAGTTGGTCACCATTCCTTTCCCTCCCCCCCCCCCCCCTCTTCCAATCCCAGATCCTTGTATCCTGACCCCTTCCAAGTGCTATACAGTCGTTATGGCTTGGTGCTTTCGCTAATAATTCCCTTCCCTTCAAAACAGTTGGCATTAGTCTTGAACACAATAGACATTTGTGCTCAAATATTCCTCTTACATTCTGTCAACATTGGATGAGTCCTATTGCTTCAATCAGAATTATTGCTTCTGTGTCTGTTTTAAGTTCCAGCCGAACACTACATTTAAATTTCCTTCCACAGAGACAGCTATATCCCTCCCACCCCCCCCTGGGCCCGCTCATCCTATTGGTCAGTCACTGCGAAATAATGAATATTCCTTAACTGGTAATTCCGCCTTGCAGGCAATATGTATATGTATAACATGTATTTTGAGACGTGGTGGTGTTCGTCTGTGTTTCCACTGTCATCTGTTGTATAGTGTATAATAATAATCATCAAAGTTGTCTCGTTCATACATATTGGTTTTCCTCTCTCTCCTACCCAAGTTCGGTCTCTGGGTTTACAATACTTACTACCCTTTCATTACTCACTCAGACCACCATGTTCTTGTAGTTAAAACCCTGAGTAGTTAATAGTTAACACCCTGGTTAAGTAGTGAATAGTAATCAATACCCTATTTAGTTACATATAATGTCTTTAAGTATTTAACAGTTAAGTATTTAACATTTCCCCAAAATAATTTTGGGGAAATGTAGTGACTTGTGGAGTTCAAGTCACTCAATTGTCTCTAAATGATATTCATTGATATATCTCGTCATTGTGATTTCATTGTGATCTGAGTCTCTTGTAAGAGTGTGAACGTCATTACCGAAGGCCTGAGTGTGGTCGGGTTGGCTGTAAAACCCTGGTTGGGCTCCGGTTTCGGGCCTCTAGAACTTCCCATTAAATTCAGTAGAGTTCTGGCTTGGTCGATTTATCTTTCGTAATTATCTTTCTCAACATCAGTATGTGTTATTGTATCCCGTTTCTTTGTTATTGAATAGAAAATAATACTTTTTTCCATATGAAATATTATGACAACAAAATTATATTGTGGAATCATGTTGCAGCTCCTTGTGTCTACTTATTAATTAATTTCCTGTGTTTGGAATTTATATTTATAGGTTGAAAAAAGAAAAAAAGAAGAACACCTGATGAAGCTGGCTTCACCTGACGACCGTCCGGTCACCGGCGGCAGACCTCACTCTGAGGCCGTGACTCTTCCTGATTAGTCAAGACTCACCAAGTATTATATAGACCTTCACCTCAAGTGACCCCGAGAGACCATGTATACGATTTAAATCTGAAGGAAGTGATAACCTTACAGGAGTGATAACTGCCCTCATGGTAATTAACAGAGAAATCTTAATACAACACTCCTGTTATGGTAAGAATGAAAGTGATCACTCGTGACACGACTGTTATGACCTCTGGGTCATCAGAGGTCACCCGTGTGTGTGTTTACTTGCATTATCATTAATCCACATTCAAAGGATTTACTCTTTTTATTAGGATATCAGTCATATTCACTGTTAATGATATTACGTGATATCTAGTTTCACGTGATTTCACTTAGCCAGTTTATTGTCAGGGAGCCACGTGATCATATAGTCATGTATACAATAGAGCTCTCTGGACTGACAGCCATGTGGACATGTGGAGTTGGTGCTCCAGCTTCAACAAGGTCATATGTATTGTAATTAGTTTGTCTGCCAACCAGGTGGTCATGTATAATGTAGAGCTGCTTGTCTGACATCCAAGTGGTCATGTATACTGTGATGCTGGTTATCTAACAAGCAAATGGTCATGTATACTGTGGAGCTGCTTGCCTGACAACCAAATGGTCATGTATACTGTGGAGTTGGCTGTCTGACAACCAAGTGGTCATTGTTACGAGCCCAAGTCCACCGTCGGAACACGGAGCAGTGACGTCAACGCCATCTGTGAGTCCGCTCCAGAAACCCCCTCCAAATGGACGACGCCATCTAGTTGTGCCGAGGATATACCAGCTAGACAGGCTAGATTCTTGTCCTAGTCGGCTCGTGAGGTAGCTGGTGCGGACCTCTGGTGAGGTGACGCTTAGAAAAGCAGCGCCATCTACTGAGCGACATGGTGTACGTCTATGTCCGCCAGTAAGTGATGTTTCCTAGTGGTCTCATGTAGTGTTCCCGTACAGATGACGTGTCTGCTTTCAGAGTCAACCTAGGTCTGCTGTGATATACGTTGAATCAGTCTACCCAAGGCAGCCAAGGTCTCTTCACCAGCCTGCTTTGTAGAAGCTGTGAGCCACCCCCGGACGAACTCTACTGAATGTGCAATTATCTGCCTGAGGAGTGGCAGTGACGGGATTTGCCGTACCAGGGCTGGCTGGTGGAAGAGACATCCCACTGCGGTGCCGACCGAGGAGAGTGACCAGCGAGTTACACGAGGCTCTTGCCTAGGGCTCGCAACCCTAGTATTCGTCGTGAAGTGGCCTAACAGCAAGGCTGATTGGTACCAGCCAGCTACAGGCTGGACTGTGGTTGTGGGCCTTCACGACGGAGCACCCAGTGGGATTGTGATTTGGCTGGCCTGTGGCCAGGGTAGATTCATCGTGGGTTCTGGGCCACGGAATAGGAAACCAGGCAAGAATACACAGAGTGAGCGTCGCCAAGTGTTCAGCGTTTTCAGAGGGAGACGAAGATATATATATATTGTGTAGTAATAGTTCCCGTTTGTGACTTTAATTTATATATGGTGGTGGGTAAAGAATATATATACATATATATTATATATATATATATATTATATATATATATATATATATATATATATATATATATATATATATATATATATATATATATATATATATATATATATATATATATATATATATATATAGAAAGAGATACTTGTGTATTTAAAGTACCTCCCCTGTTTATTTTACTTGCATTACGGAGCTCGCCCCTTGAAAGCCTCTAATAACTTGGGGCCAGATACCCAAAAACTAATACCATCAGAAAAGAACCCGGTTGCGTCCCATTAGGGCCGTAACAGTCATGAATACTGTGGAGTTGCTTGTCTGACATCGAAGTGGTCATGTATACTGTGGAGCTGCTAGTCTGACAACCAAGTGATCATGTATATTGTACTTACCGTGTTGCGATAGCCGGGGGTTGAGCTTCCACTTTTTGGTCCCGCATCTCAACTGTCAATCAGCTGATTCACAAGTTTGTAGGCCTACTGGGTTCCATCATATCTACATTTGTAACTGGATGGAGTCTGCCTCCACCACGTTACTTCTAAATGCATTCCATTTGTATATAATCCACGCAAATAACCTATCCTAATAATCAACGAAAATAGTCCTCTACAATAATCCACAAAAATACTACTCCCTATTAATCCACCATATTATTACGTATTGTAATAATCCAGCACAATAACTCTAAATAATAATCCAACACAATAACTCTAAAGAATATTCCAACACAATAACTCTAAATAAAAATCCAACACAATAAATGTCCATAATAATTAATAATAATAACGTTCAATAATTATCTACTACAATAAACGTGCCTAATAATCCACAACAATAATCCTCCGCAATAGTCAACCAAAATAGCCCTCCAAAATATTCACAAAAATAACTCTCCAGATATAAGCCACAATAATAACAGCCCATAAAATCCACAACAATAACCCTTTTTAATTATCCAGCACTATAACCCTCAATAATAACCCACCAAAGAAATCTTTCATAGCAAGCCTCCAAAAAAATCCATAATAATAAAAGAGAATAATTCTCCATAATAATCCATCACAATAACCTTTTGTAGGAATCCACCACAATACCTCTCCATAGTTATCTTCAACAGTTACCGTTCATAATAAGCCTCAAGATTAATCCTCTATAATAATCCACCAAAATTTTTCCTCATAATAATTCACCCCAATAAAATCCAAAATTATGCAAAATAATAATCCTCTAAATAATCATCCACAATAACTCCTCATAATTATTTCTTACAATAACCTCCCTCATGATATTCTGCAATAACCCTCCATATTAATTCACCAAAATGTCCATCAACAATAATTCACCACTATAACTTTTCATTATAATTCTCCACATTAACCCTTCCTAATAAGCAACTACAATAATCCTCAATTATATTAAACCACAATACCCCCTCCTCAATAATCTACAACAATAACTCTCCGTAATAATCCACCACAATAACCTGTTATAATAACCAATAACAATACCTTTCCAGAATAATCCACAAAAAATAGATCTCCATAATAATCTACCACAATAACTAGGTATTAATCCACCACAATAACCAATCAAAATAACCTTCTGAAATAATCTTCTATTATTAAACACTATTAATAATAATTCACCACTTTAACTTTCAAATTTTTTGACTTAAATAACTTTCCCTTAAAATTCCTCACAAGAATCCACTTCGCAGTAAAATCACATTATCGTTATATATCAATGAAAATAATTTTGGAGTAATGTAGTGACTTTTGGAGTTCAAGTCTCCAAAATGTCATTGTCTCTGTCATTGTCTCTAAATGATATTTATTGATATATCACGTCATTGTGATTTCATTGTGATCTGAGTCAATTGAAAGAGTGTGAACGTCATTACCGAAGGCCAGAGTGTGATCGGGTTGGCTGTAAAACCCTGGTTGGGCTCCGGTTTGGGGCCTCCAGGACCTTCCTTTAAATTCTGCAGAGTTGGTCGACTTACCTTTCGTAATAATCTTTCCCAACATCAGTATGTGTTATTGCAACCCGTTTCTTAGTTGTTGAATAAGAAATAATACTTTTTCCATATGATATATTACGAGAATTATTTTTTAATATGGAACAATGTTGCAGCTCCTTGTGTTTACTTATTAATTGATTTCCTGTATATGAAATTTATGTTAATAGGTTGAAAAAAAAGGAAGAGTATCTCATGAATAGGGCTCGAGCTGACGACTGTCCGGCCGCCGGCGGCAGATCCCACTCTGAGGCCGTGTCTTCCTAATTAGTCAGGACTCACCAAGTATTATATAGACCTTTACCTCAATTGTATCTGACTGAAGGAGAGTTTCTAGTGGAGAACCACAGGGTTTATTTCTTGAACAAGCATTGTCTTACCTCCATAATTATCCAGCACAGTAAACCTACAACACAATCCACTAAAATAAGCCCCATAAAAAACTTCAACATTAACCTTTAATAATAAAATTCAACAATAACCCTTTATAATCATCCTCAACAATAACGTTAAATAATAATCCATAACAATAACTCTATATTTTATTCATAATAATACTCAACAATTAGCTCTATAATAATAATCAACAATACCTCTCTCTAATAACATACAACAATCACCTTCATAATAATAACCCATAATAATCCTCCTTAATAACCCACCAAAATAACCCTCAATAATTAGCAAGCACAATACTCCTTCATAATAATTCATGATAATAACCCTACATAATAACCGTCAAAAATAAATCTCCATAATAACCCTAAACAGTGACCCTCCATATTTATTTCCCACGATAACTTCAATAATTTACCAAAATCACCTTCAATAATAATACAATTATAATAATAATTCACCACAATAAACATCCATAATATTCCAAGAGAATAATCCTCCATACTAGGATTATATTATTTCATTATAATACTTTTCCAGACATAGGATTAAAGAAAACATAAAAAAGAATTGTTCATTTGTTAGGGGTCGACCTGTCGACCGTCCGGCCACCGGCGGCAGACCCCACTCTGAGGCCGTGACTCTTCCTAATTAGTCAAGACTCACCAAGTATTAAATAGACCTTCACCTCAAGTGACCCCGAGAGACCATGTATACGCTTTAATTTCCAGTGACACCAAGAACATTCATCTGAAGGAAGTGATAACCTTACAGGAGTGAAAACTGCCCTCAATACTTAACAGAGAAATCTTAATACAACACTCCTGTTATGGTAAGAATGAAAGCGATCACTCGTGACACGACTGTTATGACCTCTGGGTCATCAGAGGTCACCCGTGTGCATGTTTTCCTATATAACCCTTAATCAACATGCGAAAGATTTACTATTCTTATTAAGATATCAGTCATAATCACCGTTAATGATATTACGTGATATCTAGTTTCACGTGATATCACGTAGGAAGTTTTTTGTCAGGCATCCACGTGATCACACAGTCATGTATACTGTAGAGTTCTCTGGACTGACAGCCACGTGGTCATGTACTGTTGGTTGTCTTTCATCCTTAAGGTCATAAGTTTTGTATTTGCTTGTCTGACATCCAAATGGTCATCTATACTGAGGAGCTGCTTGTCTGACAACCAAGTGGTCATGTATACTGTGGAGCTGGTTGTCTGACAACCAAGTGGTCATGTATACTGTGGAGCTGGTTGTCTGACAACCAAGTGGACATAAATAGTATGGAGTTGCTTGTCTGATAATCAAGAGGTCATGTATACTGTGGAGCTGCTTGTCTGACAACCAAGTGATCATGTATATTTTACTTTCCAAGTTGTGATAGCGGGGGTTGAGCTTCTGCTCTTTGGTCCCGCATCTCAACTGTCAATCAGCTTATTAACATGTTTGTGGGCCTACTGGGTTCCATTATATCTTCATTTGTAACTGTATATAGTCAGCCTCCACACGTAACTTCCAAATGCATTCTATTTGTAAATAATCCACGCAAATAACTTATCCTAATAATCAACGAAAATAGTCCTCCACAATAATCCACAAAAATTTTACTCTATATTAATCCACCAAAATAACGTTTTGTAATAATCCAACACAATAACTCTAAATAATAATCCAACACAATAACTCTAAATAATAATTCAACACAAGAAATGTCCAAAATAATTTTTCATAAAAACCATCAATAATTATCTATTAAAATAAACGCACCTAATAAGCTACAACAATAACCCTCCGCAATAGTCAACCAAAATAGCCCTCCAGAATAATCACATAAATAACTCTCCAGATATAAGCCACAATAATAACCTTCCATAATAATCCTCAACTATAACCCTTGTTAATAATCCTGCACTATAACCCTCAATATTAACCCACCAAAGTAACCCTTCATAATATGCCTCCAAAAAAAACTCCACAATAATACAAGAGAATAATCCTTCATAATAATCCATCACAATAACCTTTCATAGGAATCCACCACAATACCTTTCCATAGTTATCTTCAACAGTTACCGTTCATAATAAGCTTCAAGAATAACCCTCTATAATAATCCAGCAAAATTTTTCCTCATATTAATTCATCCCAATAAAATCCATAATTATACAATATAATATTCCTCTTAATAATCATCCTCAATAACCCCCAATAATAATTTCTTACAATAACCTCCTTCATGATACTCTGCAATAAACCTCCATATTAATTCACCAAAATATCCATCAAAAATAATCCACCACTATAACTCTTTATTATAATTCCACACATTAACCCTTCCTAATAAGCCACTACAATAATCATCAATTATATTAAACCACAATAACCCTCATCAATAATCTAAAACAATAACTCTCCAGAATAATCCACCACAATAACCTACTATAATAACCAATAACAATAATTTTCCAGAATAATTCACAAAAAATAGACCTCCATAATAATCTACCACAATAACTAGGAATTAATTCACCACAATAACCCTTCAAAATAATCTTTTGAAATAATCTTCTAAATAATTGCCACTTACACTATTAATAATAATTCACCACTTTAACTTTTAAAATTATTTACTACAATAACCTTACCTTAAAATTCCTCACAATAATCCACATAGCAGTAAAATCACAATATCGTTATATATCAATGAAAATAATTTTGGAGTAATGTAGTGACTTGTGGAGTTCAAGTCACTCAATTGTCTCAAAATGATATTCATTGATATATCACGTCATTGTGATTTCATTGTGATCTGAGTCTATTGTAAGAGTGTGAACGTCATTACTGAATGCCTGAGTGTGATCGGGTTGGCTGTAAAACCCTGGTTGGGCTCCAGTTTGGGGAATTCAGAAATTCCTTTAAATTAAAATTCCTTAAAATCCTTTAAATTCAGTAGCGTTCTAGCTTGGTCGACTTATCTTTCGTAATAATCTTTCTCAACATCAGTATGTGTTATTGCAACCCGTTTCTTAGTTATTAAATAAGAAATAATACTTTTTCCGTGTGAAATATTACGAAATTTTTTTTTAATATGGAACCATGTTGCAGCTCCTTGTGTTTACTTATTAATTGATTTCCTGTGTTTTTAATGTATATTAATAGGTTGAAAAAAAAGGAAGAGTATCTCATGACTAGTGCTCGTGCTGATGATCGTCCGGCCACTGGTGGCAGACACCACTCTGAGGAGGTGACTCTTCCTAATTAGTCAAGACTCACCAAGTATTATATAGACCTTCACCTTCAGTGACCCCGAGAGACCATGTATTCGCCTTAATTTCCAGTGACACCAAGAACATTCATCTGAAGGAAGTGATAACCTTACAGGAGTGAAAACTGCCCTCCTGGTATTTAACAGAGAAATCTTAATACAACACTCTTGTTATGGTAGGAATGAAAGCAATCACTCGTGACACGACTGTTATGACCTCTGGGTCATCACAGGTCCCCCATCCCACCAGCAAACAACACACGGACAAAGGATGAACTCTATGACAAACTAGAGGGGCCTCATGATGGTCATTAGAGAGATTATAGTAAAAACAGATAAAGATAAGTGACGATTGTTGGTCCTCGGGGACTTCAACTTCAAACCAATAGACTGGGAGGCGTATGAAAAAGAACGGAGAACATTTCGACAATCAGATTTGTAAGCCTCATTCTGGACACATTCATGTATCAAGACCTCAAGCAGGCCACAAGAATGAGGGAAGGGGATGTTCTGTCAATACTGAATTTAATAATCATTAGGAAAGAAGAAGAGATATTTGACATGTAGTTCCACCTGTTACGGACTCGTCACCCTTGTCAGGGGGTAGGGTGGCAGTTTCAGAGGCATCTACGAGTCCGCAGCCGTACTGCCCCAGAATCGTATGTAAAATGGACGACGTAATCTAGTGGTGGCAGGAAGATACCAGCAAGAGGAACTAGATTCCTATCCTAGTTAGCTCAAGAAATAGCTGGTGCTGACCTTTAGTGAGGTGGCGCTTAGAAAATCAGCGCCATCTATTAAGCGAAAAGGTCTCCGTTTATGTCAGGGTCCGTAAGTGGTATTTCCTAGTGTCCCAGTGTACTGATGACGTGTCTGTATTTACAGGGTCGACCAAGGGCTGCAGTGATACGGGGATAGTCAGTTTACCCAGGGCAGCCAAGGTCTCTACACCAGTCTGCTTTATGGAAGCAGTGAGCCGCCGCCGGAAGAGAACTGTGAAGGGTTCTACTGTCTGCTTGTGGAGTGGCAGTGACGGGATTCGCAGTACCCGGGGCTGGCTAATAGAAGAGACAACTGACTAAGGTGCTGAAGAGGAGAGTAACCAGCGAGTTGCACGAAGCTCCTGCCTAGGGCTCGCTACCCTAGTATTTGCACGTGAAGTGGCCAATGGTATCTGCCAGCAACAGGCTGGACTGTGATTGTGGGCCTTCACGAGGAAGTACTTAGTGAGACTAGGGTTTTGCTGGCCCGTGGCCAGGGTAGACTCATTGTTTCCCGGTACCTGCTGAGGATAATACTATGGATGAGAAACACGGTAGCATCGCCAGCATCGAAGAGCGCTTAGTGTTCCATGAGACACTTTTGTACATATTAGGTGTACTAATACTTTTGTTAGGGTTATTTATGAGGTGATGGAAAAAGTTATCATATGTAAAAATATCGACATTTTATGAAGTGTAGTATTCAATACAACCCCCCCTTTTGTTTTACTTGCATTACCGAGCTCACTCCTTGAAACCAACTACTTACTTGGGGCCGGATACCAGAACCTTAGTACCACCAGAAAAGAACCTGGTTGCGACCCATTGTGGCCGTAACACCACCCTCCCTTGGGAAAGAGTGATCCTGTCCTGTTGTAAATTAAATATGCTTTGCGATATATTCTATAATAGAATTGAGACATTGAAACAGTTATTAAACTTGATTTCAAGAGAGAACACTATGGGGAACTTCGAAAATTCTTTAATGAGTTTAAATGGACAGACTAGTTGCAAGGCAAGGAAGTAAGTGAAATGTATTCCAAATTTTGCGAAATATACGATGAAGGAACACACCCATTCATACCAAAACAGAGATGCAGGACCAGAAAACAGGATTGGTTCAACATAAATTGTGATAGGGCCAGAGAGGACAAGGTAAGAAAATTGGTTCAATATCGGAACAGGTTTCTATACCTGCAAACATACCAGCAATACAAGCAAGGGAGAAACAATTACACAGCGGTGAGGATGTAGAAAAAATGTTTGGGAAAGATATAGCGGAGAAGTATAAAACAGATCCAGGCATTTTTTTTAATTAATTAAAAGCAAGCTTCGTGTAAAGGATAAAATCCAGAGAGTGAGAACGTGGAACAGGACAATTGCGAATGAAAAAAGAAATGTGTGAAATGCTCAAATCCAAAGTGTGTTTGTACAAAAATGAGGATTTAAGAGAGCTGAACCAAATACCAATTCCAGAGCACACAATTCAGATATTTCAAGACAAAGTGAAAAAATTATTCAAGGGGCTTTGAAGAAATAAAGTAGTTGGCTTGCTGCGAGAATATGCAGCTGAGCTGAGCATTCCACTCCAATTAATATTTCAGAAATCTTTGTGCACAGGAATCTTAGCAGATATATGGAAAAAGACAAACATAGTACCAATCTATGAAAATGGAAGTCGAGAGGATCCTCTATATTATAGACCCGTATCAGTAACAAGTGAAGTAGTCAAAACCCTAGAATAAATAGTTAATGCTAAATGGGTTTAACACCTCGAGAGTAATGATATAATAACGGACAGAAAGAATGGTTTTCGAACCGGATGATCCTGTGTAACAAATCTACTTACTTTTTATGATAGAACCACAGAGATAATACAGGAAAGCGAAGCCTGGGTTGACTGTGTCTCTCTGGACGTAAATACAATGGCTTTTGACATAGTCCCACATAAGAGGCGGTTCTGGAACCTGGAACATGCCGGCGGGGTGTCAGGGAGACTTCTGACCAGGATGAAAAATGTTCTAACTGACAGACAGATGAGGGCGTTAATCAGAGACAATGTAGCCGACTCGAGGAGAGTTACTAGTGGAGAACCACAGGGTTTAGTTCTTGAACAAGCATCGTCTCACCTCCATAATTATCCAGCACAGTAAACCTACAACTTAATCCACCAAAATAAGCCCCAATAATAATCCTCAACCTTAACCTTTTATAATAAACTTCAACATTAACTTTTAATAATAAACATCAACATTAATCTTTAATAGTAAACTTCAACAATAACCCTTCATAATTATCCTCAACAATAACCTTCCATAATAATCCATAGCAATAACCTTCCATAATAATACATAACAATTATCCTCCATAATTTTCCAACATAATAATCTTCAAAATAGTCCTTCACAATTACCCTTAATAGTAATCCACCACAATAACCCTATATAATAATAATAATAATAATAATAATAATAATAATAATAATAATAATAATAATAATAATAGGTGTATACTGGCAGCAGGTTTTCTTTTAAACATGTCTCATTGAATATGACCGCATATTCTGTATTTACTATCTTCTGATTTAGGGCTTCTATCCCTCTAACTATTTTCTTAGCATCAGGGCTTAGCTGAAAGAGGAGTTCTACAAAACTCATTTTCGTAATTTCAAGGTGAAGAAAAGAAGTGAATTACTATAGAATGTATTACACTTATTTATACAATTTGCACAACGTTTCGAACTGAAAAAAATGTCAGGACTGGTTAATTTATACCCGCACTGGGTCAGGAGATAAGACAATAAAGGTGAAAACATGGGGGGATACATAAGGGATAAATGGGGGGTGAAACATAAGAACATAAGAATAGAGGTAACTGCGGATAGCCTATTGGCCCATACGAGGCAGCTCCTATCTACTTACAAAGATTAATCAGGTGTAATTGGCCTGTTACGTTGAACAGTGTCTTCTGTGTTGGCATCATTATGTTCTGGTCTTGTCCTTACTCTCATGGTGGGTAGAGTAAATAGTTCCGTGATTTGGGTGTTCATGGTAGGTTGTTCTATTCTTATGTGAATTGCTGATTTAAGAATTTGTAATCTTCTTGCATCTTGGGTTTTGTCTATTATACAGGTATTTTTGTTCAACATTTCTCTTGTTAGGGTGATGTCATGGGCTTGTTTCACGTGATTCCTGGGGGCACCGGATTGAAGATCGCATGTCAAACGCCTCGTCAGCTTGGTCGACGTTATACCTATGTACTTAGATTGAAGGTTACATCCTTCGTGGGGGCAAGTGTACATGTATACAACACTTGACTGCTGTAGAGGGTTCTCCGTCGGCTTCGGGCTGTTTTTGATAAGGAGTTCGGAAGTCTTCTTGGTTTTGTAGAATATTATCAGGTTTATGTTTTGGTTAGGAGTAATGCTTTTTACTCCTTTACGGATTATTTCTTTCATTATTCTTTCCTCTTTTATATGTTCACTGTGCATGGTTGATTTGTAATATAATTTTATTGGAGGTATTGTGGTTTCTGTTCTAGGTTCAGGATTATACCATCGGTCCAAATGTCTTCTTATAGCAGCGTTTATTTCCGCGTTGCTATATCCGTTGTTCACCAATACCTGCGTTACTCTTTCAAACTCTCTACTCACGTTGCTCCATTCGGAGCAGTGGGTAAGTGCTCGACGAATACAAGCATTGAGAACACTGGCTTTGTATCTTTGGGGGCACTCACTTCTACCGTTCAGGCATAATCCTATGTTGGTGGGCTTAGTATATACGTTGGTGCTTAAAGAGGTTTCTGTTTTTGTTATTAATACATCCAAGAATGGCAGACTGTTATTTTGACTATTTTCATGTGTAAATCAGAGTACTGACTCTCTCTCTCTCTAGATGGCTTTTTAGATCAATTAGTACATCTGAGTCTTTTAATGTTACGAATATGTCATCTACATAACGGCAATATAAAGTTGGTTTTTGTCTGCTACAGAAGACTCTGTCTTCGATGGTTCCCATATAAAAATTAGCAAATAAAACTCCTAAGGGGGAGCCCATTGTTTCTCCGTCTTTTTGTAAATACATGTCTCCTTGTGGACTGATGAAAAGGGCTTCTTCCTTTGTACATGCTTCGAGAAGACTTTTCAAGTGTGGCTCAGGTATGTCTAATTTAGGGGGTGCTCTCGTCTCTGTATACTCTGTCCAGTATCATTCCTATGGTTGTGTCGACTGGGACGTTGGTAAATAGGGATACGACGTATAGGGAAGCAATGACTCCATCGGGCTGAGTAGATTTGATTAATTCTAGGAAATCTGCTGATGATCGTAGACTATACTTACTTGGAGTGTATGGAGTTAGGAGTTCGTTAAGTCTTTTTGCCAGGTGATAGGTTGGAGTTGGTATTTGGCTGATTATAGGGCGTAGTAGGTTACCTGGTTTGTGTGTCTTAACATTGCCATAGGCATAATCTAAGCCATAGTCTCCTTGAAGTTTATTGAAATGCACACTACCTTTCTTTGCGATGATTGCTGTAATTGTTTTGTTTACTTTCCGTTTAAGGTCTTCCACAGGGTTCCTCGTGATTCGTTGAAATTTGGAGTCGTCACTAAGGATGTCGCTAATTTTGTTCATGTATTCTTGGGTAGGAATCAATACATATACTGCTGTCTTGTCGGCTTTTCTTAGTGTTACATCTTTCAGATTTTTTAGTTTTTTGCTGCTTCTTTGAGTCGTGGGGTTAAGATTGTAGATGAATATGTTCCTCGTTTTTCCTCGCTTCTGCTAGTAGTTCAGCCTGAAGTGTGTCAGTGGTGATGACTTTTTTGTTGTCTTCTAGCTTATGGATGTCGTCCAGAAGCATTTCGATTTCCAGGCGTTTTTGATGCATCTTTGGTTTAGACATGACTTGACAATTTAGACCAAGATTTAAGAGGACTCGTTGGTCCTGGGTAAGATCATAAGAAGTCAGGTTAATGTAACCATCTTTAGGACTAGGGATCTTTAACTGTCCGCCGTTTAGGGCTGTTAACTTACGGAGTGTCTTTGTTTCTACAAGAGTTTTATGTTGTTGTTTCAGGTTAAATAGTTCACTGTTGATGGTTTGTTTGAGTTTGATAGGGATGTCGTGCTGGGTCCATTTGCTTAACAGATGCTCAGCTTGCTCTGTAAGGGTTTGGAGGGCTTCCTTCTTCTTGTTTAGTTGATGCCGTATGAGCTCTTGCCTATACCTATAGGTAAACTCTGTATTGCGGACTGCTGGGTCATGTGAGTTTATATTGGTGTATACTGGCAGCAAGTTTTCTTTTAAACATGTCTCATTGAATATGACCTCATATTCTGTATCTACTATCTTCTGATTTAGGGCTTCTATCCCTCTAACTATTTTCTTAGCATCAGGGCTTAGCTGAAAAAGGAGTTCCCCAAAACTCATTTTCGTAATTTCAAGGTGAAGAAAAGAAGTGAATTCTACTACATCCATTAATCAACATTCGAAGGATTTACTCTTTTTATTAAGATAGTCTAATTAAGATAGAAATAAATAAATATATAGAAAGTATAAATATATATATAAAATAAAAATAAATATATATATAAAAAATAGATAGAAAGATTAATAAACCACTACAATCACTGTTCATGATAATACATAATATGTAGTTTCACGTGATATCACTTAGCCAGTTTATTGTCAGGGAGCCACGTGATCACACAGTCATGTATACTGTAGAGCTCTCTGGACTGACAGTCACGTGGTCATATGGAGTGGCTGCTCCTGCAGCAACAAGGTCATATGTTTTTGTAATTAGTGCGTCTGACAACTAAGTGGTCATGTATACTGTGGAGCTGCTTATCTGACAAATAAGTGGTCATGTATATTATGGAGCTGCTTGTCTGACTACGAAGTAACCATATATATTATACTTACCTAGTTGTGATTGCGGGGGTTGAGCTTCTGCTCTTTGGTCCCGCATCTCAACTGTCAATCAGCAGATTCATATGTTTGTGGGCCTATTGGGCTCCATAATATCTACTTTTGTAAATCTGTTTGGAGTCTGCCTCCACCACAACACTTCCAAATGCATTCCATTTGTAAATTATGCACGCAAATAAATTTTCTTATTAATCCACGAAAATAGCCCTCTACAATAATCCTCAAAAATAATACTCGATATTAATCTACCAAAATAACGTTTTGTAATAATCCAACACAATAACTCTAAATAATAATCCAACACAATAACTGTAAATAAAAATCCAACACAAGAAATGTCCATAATAATTATTCATAATAACTATCAATAATTATCTACTACAATAAACGTACCTAATAATCCACAACAATAACCCTCCGCAAAAGTCAATTAAAATAACTCTCCAGAATAATCACAAAAATAATTCTCCAGATATAAGCCACAATAATAACAGTCCATAATAATCCTTAAATATAACGCTTTATAATAATCCAGCACTATAACCCTCAATAAAAATCCAACAAAGTAATCCTTCTTAAGGCTAAGTAATAAGGCTCTAAAACCCTTCCATAATAATACAAGAGAATAATCCTCCTCAATAATCCATCACAATAACCTTTCATAAGAATTCACCACACTACCTCTCATAGTAATCTTCAACAGTTACTGTTCATAATCAGCCTCAAGAATAACCCTCTATAATAATCCATCAAAATGTTTCCTCATAATAATTCACCTCAATAAAATCCATAATTATGCAATATAATAATCCACTTAATAATCATCCACAATAACTCACCATAATAATTATCCGCAAAAACTCACAATAATAATGTCTTGCAATAACCTCCTTCATGATATTTCACAATAACCCTCCACATCAATTCACCAAAATAACCATCAACAATAACTCTCCATAATAATTCCCCACGTTAATCCTTCCTAATAAACCACTACAATAATCCTCAATTATATTAAACCACAATAGCCCTCCTCAATAATCTACAACAATAACTCTCCGTAATAATCCACCAAATAACCTGTTATAATAACCAATAACAAACACTTTCCAGAATAATCCACCAACATATACCTCTATAATAATCTACCACAATAACTGTAGGAATTAATCCACCACAATAACCCTTCAAAATAATCTTCTGAAATAACCTTCTAAATAATTACCACTAACACTATTAATAATAATTCATGCCTTTAATTTTTCAAAATTGTTTACTACAATAATCCTCCCTAAAAATTCACCACAATAAACCTCATTGTAGTAAAATCACAATGGCATCATATATCAATGGAAATAATTTTGGGGTAATGTAGTGACTTGTGGAGTTCAAGTCACTCCATTTTCTCAAACTGATATTCATTGATATATCACGTCATTGTGACCTGAGTCTATTGTAAGAGTCGTGAACGTCATTACTGAAGGCCAGAGTGTGGTCGGGTTTGCTGTAAGACACTGGTTGGGATCCGGTTTGGGGATTCCAGAACCTTCCATTAAATTCACTAGAGTTCTGGCTTGGTCGACTTACCTTTCGTAATAATCTTTCTCAACATCAGAATGTGTTATTGCAACACATTTCTTAGTTATTGAATAAGAAATAATACTTTTTCCATATGAAATATTACGAGAATTTTTGTTTAATATGGAACCATGATGCAGCTCCTTGTGTTTATTTATTAATTGATTTCTTGTGTTTGGAATTTATATTAATAGGTTGAAAAAAGAAAAAGGAAGAGTATCTCATGAGAAGGGCTCGTGCTGATGACCGTCCGGCCACTGGCGACAGACCCCACTCTAAGGCCGTGCCTGATCCTAATTAGTCAAGACTCACCAAGTATTATATAGACCTTGACCTCAAGTGACCCCGAGAGGCCATGTATATGCTTTAATTTTCTGTGACACCAAGAACATTCATCTGAAGGAAGTGATAACCTTACAGGAGTGAAAACTGCCTTCATGGTACTTAACAGAGAAATCCTAATACATGTGGGAACCGATCTCTGAGATTTATATTTAATTTATATGAATTTATATAGAATTTATATTTACGTTAATTTATATCTTTCGATAGGAATTTGTATGATGTTAAGTGGACTCTATTTCTGCAATAATCTCACAAATCGATTTTTACACATTAGGGGGGGGGGGGTTATATTAAATTGATATATATATGCATCTAATCAAACTACAGTATTACCTACATATATTAGTAAATAAATTGGAGGGGCCTTATCTTATTGTACAGCAGGCTTAGTCCACCAGATATAAATAGGATATAGACACCAAATTATCCTCGATTGAGGCTAGCTTCCATCACCCTGGTAACTGATATACCAAGCCATACTTCCTCTTCTTGTTCCTGTCAAAGGGCACTAGCTATAAAGCCAGAATCCTAATATATAACAGCTATATTAGAGAAAACACTATATTAAATAATAAGGACCAAAGCTTAATTACCTTATTAAGAGACTCGTTCGCATCCTAACCGGTAAGCCCAATATCTGTCTAACATTAACTGGCCAGAAATGATTAGATAAGCAGGTTTCGGTAAGGCACTTCCCTTGTTTATGTTGACAGCGTGTTGATGATGGTAGAACACTTTAATCTCCATAACACTTCGTCCAAGAGAAATTATAGGAGCTGAATTTGCTCCCCTGCGCCTCTGGTCTTAACAAACAATGGCTGACAACTCCCTCACCACTGACACTCCTGGCCTACTTTGTCCAGAGGTCAGTAAGTGATAGAAGGGTCACATTTACTTTATTTTGATACTGATAATTAAGTTAATTCAAATGAGATGTTTTTATGATGTAAAAAGTCCAAAGACTAATGTATTTAAGAATAATTCCCAACATAATAGCTGGTGAATTTATCGTACTATGTGGCAATGATATCCCGTTTTCTATTGACGGAAAATTCCACTACAAGCTACCTTTTCTAAGGGTTATCTTGAGTATACAACGCAGCAGCAATATTATATTCAGTTGCATGTAACATTATTAAATGGTGTCGGATTTTCTGACAATACAACACTCCTGTTATGGTAAAATGAAAGCAATCACTCATGGCACGACTGATATGACCTCTGGGTCATCAGAGGTCACCCGTGTGTGTGTTTGCTTATATTACCATTCATCAACATTCGAAGAATTTACTTTTTTATTAAGAGATCAGTCATAAACGTTGTAGATATATCGTGGACAGTAATTGCCATACAGCCAAGTGATCACATAGTCATGTATACAGGGGAGCTGCTTGTCTGACAACGAAGCGGTCTTGTATATTGTACTTACCTAGTTATGATTGCGGGGGTTGAACATCTGCTCTTTGATCCCGCATCTCAACTGACAATCAGCTGATTGTGGGCCTATTGGGCTCCATAATATCTACATTTGTATTTCTGTTTGTAGTTTGCCTCCAACACATCACTTCCAAATGCATTCCATTTGTAAATTATCCACGCAAATAACTTATCTTAATAATCCATGAAAATAACTTATCCTAATAATCCACGAAAATAACTTATCTTAATAATCCATGAAAATAACTTATCCTAATAATCCACGAAAATAACTTATCTTAATAATCCACGAAAATAACTTATCTTAATAATCCACGAAAATAACTTATCTTAATAATCCACGAAAATAGCCCTCCACAATAATCCTCATAAATAATACTCCATATTAATCTACCAAAATAGCGTTTTGTAATAATCCAACACAATAACTCTAAATAATAATCCAACACAATAACTGTAAATAATAATCCAATAAAACAACTCTAAATTGTAATCCAACATAATAACTCTAAATAATAATCCAACACAATATCTCTAAATAATAATCCAACACAATCACGTCAGTGTATATGGTCTGTGCTATGTTGTTTTCAGCTTGTATATTGTGAATGTGTTCTATGGTGCTTAATTTAGCAGCAAGCTGAGCATGAGGGTTGTTTGTGATTAGTTTCTTGGTGGGGTATGCAGGGGTCAGGATGTCAAAAAGTACTCTCTGCCAGGGTGGAAGGAAGTGCTGTACTCTTTCATCTTTATATACATCGTGCAGTCCCATCATTTTAATATGAGTGGCTGTTCATTGAATCCATTTAGACTCGTTAGTTCCATTTCGTATGTGTTCTAACAGTGCAACTGACACAATGTTGTTTTTGTTATCACGTAGAAGCTTTAGTCCCATCATACGATTAATTTCAAATATTCTATCTCTAATGCTAAGTATATTAAATTCTTTTCGCATGTTGAGAACTTTGGTAGTTATAGGACAGCCAAGTATAATTCTGAGTGCTTCATTTTGCATATTTTTCCATTCTATCAATACTTTTGCCATTTTGCAGGATTAAAGCTGGTGAATGAGTCTATCAGGTACCTTATATATGTTAAATACATCATTTTTGCTATTCTAATAATAACACCATATTTCGGGTTGTACCCCACTACAGTTGTGAGAGCCTTGAGTCTGTCTCTACATTGTTGATGTAACTTTTTGCCTGCAGTTGAAGTACAAGGGACAGAGACACCAAGGTATTTGAAAGAAGAGACATAGTCTATTGGTATGTTGTCTATCTTAAGTTTTCGTGGTCCACTTTTGCGGTTACCAATTTGTCTGTTAAATACCTTAGTTTTAGCAGCGTTGATTACAAGACCAAGGCTCTCACAGGCTGTATGTATACAATTTAAGATTGTTTGCATTTTGCGGTGGGTTTTAGTATGCACAAGGATATCATCTGCATAGCTGATAGTGATGTTTGCCAGACTAGTTGGATTGGTTTTAGTAAGGCATTAATTAGAACCTTAAACAAGGTAGGACTGAGTACTCCTCCTTGTGGGGTGCCTAGTTGCATCAATTTAATTTCATTCTCGTAGCCTTGGAACAGTGCAGAGGACTTCTGGTTGGTAAGATAGCCTGTATCCATTATAGTAAATGTCCCCCTATATCCATTGTCTCTAATTCATACATAATCACTTCCCTATTAGCAATATCAAAGGCATTTTTTAAATCAAGAAATGTTGTGTACATGTGCCTTTTATCTCCATGAACAGTAAGAAAGGTTGTGATACAGTTGTGTACACTTTTACCATGTGTGAAACCATTGATATCAGGTGACATGTGCTCTTTAACTCTATACAATATTCTATTAAGCACCATTCTCTCAAAGGTTTTGCACATGCAACTGGTCAGTGAGATTGGACGGAAAGCATCTGGATGGCCAGGCTTCGGTGCAGGTACCGTAAGACTGGTGGTCCATGATACTGGCAACTGCCCAGTGACATAACTCGCATTAAACAATTCTAATAATGGGTTACCGGGTACACGATGTAGGAGTCTTAGGTCTTATCATCTTATCATAGGTGTCTTATCATAGTCTTATCATGAGTCTTATCATAGGTGATACCGTCCTCACCAGGAGCAGTGCTACTGCCCCTGGAGAGGGCTGCATCCAATTCATAATCTGTATATGGAACATCACATTCATCATGTTGCTTTGCTCAACATGAAAATTATGAGAGCATTTCTGTCTGTGGACCTCGCCTGCAATTTCTCCCTAGTGCTAACTGGTAACATTCCAAAGCTGGAAACCTGAGCCCATTTTATAATTCACTGATTGGCTTTCTGCAGCGGGGTTGGGTGTAAAACTTGTCTACTATTTTTACCTATAATTTTGTTTATGCCTTTCCAGGCTTTGCCCAGGGGAGTATGCAGGTTAAGTCCACTAACAAAATCCTCCCAATCATTTTGTCTAAGTTTAGTCATTCTCTCCCTAGCCGCTGCAAGCGCGGCCTGAAACAGTTTTAACATTTGAGGCTATTATATGCTTTACTTGTCTGTCTAGCAAATGATTTAAGTTCTTTCAGTTTAGCATCATCATAGTACTGGTTGAGTCTGACTTGCTTACCGGTACGTCTTTTGGTTTGGTGTAACTCACTATTGTTGGTGGCCTCATAGGTTTTATTTACGAGGTCAAACTGCTGTACATTCTCAGGCTCATAATTGTTATACCAGTGTGTTGTGCTGTCTATATAGAATTTTTCTTGCTCTTTCCTTACTGTTAGTCTGTCTACTCAGCTTAGTGCCAGGTAGGTCAACATTAGCCACGTGTATGTTAGCTGTTATGGCTAAATAGTCAGACATTAAGTCATTAATAATATCAGTCTCATGAGCTGTGTATGACAGGTTAAAGCCAATGCACCTATCTAGAACACCTCCATATATTTGCGTTGGTTGATTCTTACTGATAAATTGAACATCACCATATGCATCGAGAAGTGCCAACACTCTTCTCCCGTTGGTGTTTGTAGGTTGATCCCCTAATTGTTTGTGTTTAGCATTTAAATGCCCAATTAATATTGTAGAGTCAGTATGTGCAAAACTAGGTAGGTCAGTATACTGGAGGAGGCCAGTAGGAGCATAGGCATTCAAAACATTAAGTGTAGAGTTACCACCGTGTACCCGGATACAATGATATTGAAACCCCTCTCGTTGTTGGGTGGGAAGTGGTTCATGTGGCAGGGATTTTTTAACATACATGAGACACGCATTTTTTTTTATCTGGGATTATAACACTGATAACTAGGCAGATTCTGCGGGGTTTTACCTGCGGGAGTTAGGGTTTCCTGGAGGCAGACAATATCTATGTCTTCAGTAATAACCTTATGATGGAGGTCTGAATACCGTTTTCTAAGAGAAGCAATAATCCAACTGAGTATCTTGATGCCACTGTACTTGTTTCTATGAGATTCAATGAGCACCATTGTTCTTTTGTACTTTATCAGTCTGCAGTTTCAGAAAAGCAAGTATATCCTGATACAGGTTGCAGTTCATTATTACGGCTTCTTTTTCCCCGTCAGTCAGCACATCACCTGTCACCATTTCTTTAAATTTGTCACAGCGGAACTATCTGGGATGTGACGTGTTCGGCCCGAGGCGGACATCCACGTCCAGTTGCACTTCGTCATTATCACTACAAGCGTCACAGGTTTCACTTTGTTCTTTATCACAATCACTTTCATCATTTCCACTACTATTTTCCTTCAAACAGAGTTTATTAGACCCGGTATCAACATCATGATCGTCATCTTCATTAAAGTTCTCACCCCCAGTATCACTTTGTTCATTATCAGGATCAGTTGCGTCATAATACTCATCGACAGCACTATGCGTTTCTACGTGGAATAGTTGACCTCTGTTCATAGCGCACAGCGTTGATGAGGCTGGGGTGTGATGGTGGGCTCAACCTGACGACCGTCCGGCCACCGGCGGCAGACCCCACTCTGAGGCCGTGACTCTTCCTAATTAGTCAAGACCCACCAAGTATTATATAGACCTTCACCTCAAGTGACCCCGAGAGACCATGTATACGCTTTAATTTCCAGTCACACCAAGAACATTTATCTAAAGGAAGTGATAACCTTACAGGAGTGAAAACTGCCCTCATAGTAATTAACAGAGAAATCTTAATACAACACTCCTGTTATGGTAGTAATGAAAGCGATCCCTCGTTACACGACTGTTATGACCTCTGGGTCATCAGAGGTCACCCGTTTGTGTGTTTACTTGTATTACCATTAATCAACATTCAAAGGATTAACTCTTTTTTATTAAGATATCCGTCATAATTACTGATCATAATATTACGTGATACCTAGTTTCACGTGATATCACATAGCCAGTTTATTGTCAGGGAGCCACGTGATCACACAGTCATGTATACTGTAGAGCTCTCTGGACTGACAGCCAAGTGGTCATGTGGAGATGCTGCTCCTGCTTGAAAAAGGTCAAATGTTTTTGTAATTAGCTTGTGTGGTAACCAAGTGGCCATGTATATTGTGGAGCTGCTTCTCTGACGACCAAGTGGTCATGTATACTGTGGAGTTGGTTGTCTGACAACCTAGTGGTCATGTATACTGTGGAGGTGCTTGACTGACAACCAACTAGTCATGTATGCTGTGGAACTGCTTGTCTGACAACCAACTGGTCAAGTATACTATGGAGCTGCTTGTCTGACAACCAAGTGGTCATGTATACTATGGAGCTGCTTGTCTGACAACCAGGTGGTCATGTATACTATGGAGCTGCTTGTCTGACAACTAAGTGGTCATGTATACTGTGGAGCTGCTTGTCTGACAAGCAGGTGGTCATGTATACTATGGAGCTGTTTGTCTTACAACTAAGTGGTCATGTATACTGTGGAGCTGCTTGTCTGACAACCAAGTGATCATGTATATTGTACTAACCTATGTGTGATAGCGGGGGTTGAGTTTTTGCTCTTTGGTCCCACATCTCAACTGTCAATCAGTAGATTCACATGTTTATCAGCCTGTTTGGCTCTATCATATCTACATTTGTTACTCTGTTTGGAGTCTGACTCCACCACATTACTTCATCATTTGTAAATAATTCTCGCAAAATAGCTTATCATAATAATCCACGTAAATAGTCCTCCACAATAATCCACCCAAAAATTATACTCCAAAATAATCAGCCAAAATTATATTTTGTAATAATCCAACACAATATCTGTATATAATAATCCAACACAATAAAACGTCAAATCAAATCAAAATCAAATGTTTGTTCAGGTAAAGTACATACATACAAGGTGAGATACATACATTGATGGATTTATAGATAGAGCTAGTACATACAAAACCTATAGCCACTATTAGGAAGAGCGTTTCGGGCAGACCATACTTGAAGGTGCCGGGGATCGAACCCGGGGCCTCTCACATGCAAAGCGAGTAATAACTCGCAATAACTCTAAATATTAATCCAACACAATAAATGTCCATAATAATTATTCATAATAACCATCAATAATTATCTACTACAATAAACGTTCCTAATAATCCACAACAATAACCCTCCGCAATAGTCAACCAAAATAGCCCTCCAGAATAATCACTAAAATAACTCTCTAGATATAAGCTACAATAATATCCGTACATAATATTCCTCCACAATAACCCTTTTTAATAATCCAGCAAAATAACCTTGAAAAATAACCCAGGAGAGGAATCCTTTATAACAATCCTCCAAAAAAAAAAACTCCATAATAATACAAGAGAATAATCCTCATAACAATCCATCACAATAACCTTTCATAGGAATGCACCACAATACCTCTCCATAGTAATCTTCAACAGTTACCAGCATAATAAGCCTCAGGGAATAACCCTCTATAATAATCCACCAAAATTTTTCCTCATAATAATTCACCCCAATAAAATCCATAATTATGCAATATAATATTCCTCTTAATAATCATCCACAATAACTCACAATAATAACCATCCACAATAACTCACAATAATAACCATCCACAATAACTCATCATAGTAATTTCTCACAATAACCTCCTTCATGATATTTCACAATAACCCTCCATATTAATTCACCAAAATAGCCATCAACTATAATCCACCACAATATCTCTCCATAATAGTTCCCCATATTAACTCTTCTTAATAAGCCTCTACAATAACCCTCAATTATATTAAACCACTATAACCCTCTTCATTAATCTACAACAATATCTCTCCGTAATAATTCACCACAACAACCAGTTATAATAACTAATAACAATAACTTTCCAGAATAATCCACCATAATAGACCTCAATAATAATCAAAATTATTTACTACAATAACCCTACCTTAAAATTCACCACAATAACCCTCACTGTAGTAAAATCACAATGGCATCATGTATCAATGGAAATAATTTTAGGGTAATGTAGTGACTTCTGGAGTTCAAGTCCCTCCATTGTCTCAAAATGATATTCATTGATATATCACGTCATTGTGATTTCATTGTGATCTGAGTCTATTGTAAGAGTGTGAACGCCATTACCGAAGGCTTGAGTGCGGTCGGGTTGCTTGTAAAACCCTGGTTGGGCTCCAGGTTGGGGCCTCCAGAACCTTCTATTAAATTCAGTAGAGTTCTAGCTTGGTCGACTTATCTTTCGTAATAATCTTTCTCAACATCAGTATGTGTTATTGCAACCCGTTTCTTTGTTATTGAATAAGAAATAATACTTTTTCAATATAAAATATTATGAGAAAATAATAATATTATGGAACCATGTTGCAGCTCCTTGTGTCTACGTATTAATTGATTTCCTGTGTTTGGAATTAATATTTATAGGTTGAAAAAAGAAAAAGGGAGAGATAGTAGGGCAGTGGGCTCGAGCCGACGACCGTCCGGCCACCGGCGGCAGACCCCACTCTGAGGCCGTGACTCTTCCTAATTAGTCAATACTCACCAAGTATTATATAGACCTTCACCTCAAGTGACCCCGAGAGACCATGAATACGCTTTAATTTCCCGTGACACCAAGAACATTCATCTGAAGGAAGTGATAACCTTACAGGAGTGAAAACTGTCCTCATGGTACTTAACAGAGAAATCTTAATACAACACTCCTGTTATGGTAAGAATGAAAACGATTACTCGTGACACGACTGTTATGACCTCTGGGTCATCAGAGGTTACCCGTGTGTGTGTTTACTTATATTACCCTTAATCCACATTCGAAGAATTTTTTATTAAGATATCAGTCATAATCACTGTTCATGATATTACGTGATATCTAGTTTCACGTGATACCACTTAGCCAGTTTATTGTCAGGGAGCCACGTGATCACACAGTAATGTATTCTGTAGAGCTCTCTGGACTGACAGCCACGTGGTCATGTGGAGTTGCTGCTCCTGCGTCAAGAAGGTCATATGTTTTTGTAATTAGCTTGGGTGGTAACAAAGTGGCCATGTATACTGTAGAGCTGCTTGTCTGACAACCAAGTGGTCATGTATACTGTGGAGCTGCTTGCCTGACAACCAAGTGGTCATCTATATTGTACTTACCTAGTTGTGATTGCGTGGTTGAGCTACTGCTCTTTGGTCCCGCATCTCACCTGTCAATCAGCTGACTCACATGTTTTTTGGCCTATTGGGTTCCATCATATCTACATTTGTAACCCTGTTTTGGAGTCTGCCTCCACCACATCACTTCCAAATGCATTCCATTTGTAAATTATCCACTCAAATAACTTATCTTATTCATCCACGAAAATAGCCCTCCACAATAATACCCAAAAATAATACTCCATAATAATCAACCGAATTACGTTTTGTAATACTCCAACACAATAACTTTTAATAATAATCTAACACAATCACTCTAAATAATAATTCAAATCAAAACTTATAAATAATAATCCAATACAATAATTCTAAATAATAATCCAAAAAAATAACTCTAATTAATAATCTAACACAATAACACTAAATAATAATCCAACACAATAGCTTTAAATAATAATCCAACACAATAACTCTAAATATTAATCCAACACAATAAATGTCCATATTAATTTTTCAAAATAACCTACAATAATTGTCTACTACAATAACCGTGCCTAATACTCCTCAACAATAATACTCAGCAATAGTCAACCAAAATAACCCTCCACAATAATCACAAAAATAACTTTCCAGATATAAGCCACAATAATAACCGTCTTTCATAATCCTCAACAATAACCCTTTTTAATAATCCAGCACATAATAATAATTCATAATAATCTACCCTCAATAATAACCCACCAGAGTAATCCTTCATAATAATAACCCATATAAAAATCCATAATAATACAAGAGAATAATCCTCCATGATAAGCCATCACAATAATCTTTCATAGAAATCCACGATAATACCTCTCTATAGTAATCTTCAACAGTTACCATTCATAATAAGCCACAAGAATAACCCTCTCTAATAATCGACCAAAATTTTTCCTCATTATAATTAACGCCAATAAAATCCATAATTATGAAATCTAATAATCATCTTAATAATCATCCACAATAACTCACCATAATAACCATCCACAATAACTCACAATAATAATTTCTTACAATAATTTCCTTCCTGATATTCCAGAAGAATCCTCCATATTAATTCACGAAAATAACTATAAACAATAATCCACCACAATAACTCTCCATAATAAATCCCCACATTAACCCTTCCTAATAAGCCACTACAATAAACCTCAATTATATTAAACTACAATAACCCTCCTCAATAATCAACAACAATAACTCTCTGCAATAATACATCACATTAACCTGTTATAATAACCAATAACAATAACTTTCCAGAATAATCCACCATAATAAACCTCCATAATAATCTACCACAATAATTCTAGGAATTTATCCAACACCATAACCCTTCAAAATAATTTTCTGAAATAATCTTCTAAATAATTACCACTAAAACTATTAATAATACTTCACCACTTTAACTTTAAAAATTATTTACTACAATAAACCTTCCTTAAAATTCACAACAATAACCAACATTGTAGTAAAATCAGAATGACATCATATATCAATGGAAATAATTTAGTAGTAATGTAGTGACTTGAGGAGTTCAAGCTACTCCATTGTCTCCAACTGATATTCATTGATATATCACGTCATTATGATTACATTGTGATCTGAGTCTATTGTACGAGTGTGAACGTCATTTCCGAAGGCCAGAGTGTGGTCTGGTTAGGTGTAAAACCCTGGTTGGGCTCCGGTTTGGGACCTCCAGAACCTTCCATTAAATTCAGTAGTGTTCTGGCTTGGTCGTAATTATCATTCGTAATTATCTTTCTTAACATCTGTATGTGTTATTGCAGCTCGTTTCTTTGTTATTAAAAAGGAAATATTACTTTTTCCATATGAAATATTATGAGAAAAAATTTATAATATGGAACCATGTTGCAGCTTCTTGCGTCTACTTATTAATTGATTTCCTTTGTTTGGAATTTATATTAATACGTTGAAAAAAGAAAAAGGAAGATCTGCACATGACATGGGCTCGAGCTGACGACCGTCCAGCCACCGGCGGCAGACCCCACTCTGAGACCGTGACTCTTCCTAATTAGTCAAGACTCACCAATTATTATATAGACCTTCACCACAAGTGACCCCGAGAGACCATGTATACGCTCTAATTTCTGGTGACACCAAGAACATTCATCTGAAGGAAGTGATAACCTTACAGGAGTGAAAACTGCCCTCATGGCATTTAACAAAAAAATCTTAATAAAACACTCCTGTTATGGTAAGAATGCCAGCGATCACTCGTGACACGACTGTTATGACCTCTGGGTCATCACATGTCACCCGTATGTGTGTTTACGTATATTACCATTAATCAACATACTAAAGATTTACTTTTTTATTAAGAGATCAGTCATAAACGTTGTAGATATCTCGTGGACAGTAATTGCAATACAGTCACGTGATCAAATAGTCATGTATTCTGTGGAGCTGCTTCTCTGACAACCAAGCGGTCTTGTATATTGTACTTACCTAGTTGTGATTGCGGGGGTTGAGCTTCTGCTCTTTGGTCCCGCATCTCAACTGTCAATCAGCTGATTCACATGTTTATGGGGCTATTGGGCTCCATCATATCTACATTTGTAACTCTGTTTGGAGTCTGCCACCACCACATCACTTCCAAAAATTATCCACGCAAATAACTTTTCTTAGTAATCCACGAAAATAGCCCTCTACAATAATACTCAAAAATAATACTCCATATTAAACAACCAAAATAACGTTTTGTAATAATCCAACACAATAACTCTAAATAATAATCTAACACAATAGCTCTAAATAAAAATCCAACACAATAACTCTAAATAATAATCTAACACAATAACTCTAAATAAAAATCCAACACAAGAAATGTCCATAATATTTATTCAAAATAACTATCAATAATTATCTACTCCAATAAACGTACCTAATAATTCACAACAATAACCCTCCTCAATATTCAACCAAAATAGCCCTCCAGAATAATAAAAAAATAACTCTCCAGATATAAGCAACAATAATAACCGTCCATTATAATCCTCAACTATAACCCTTTATAATAAACCAGCACTATAACCCTCAATAAAAATCCATCAAAGTAATCCTTCATAATAAGGCTCCAAAATCCCTCGACAATAATACAAGCGAATAATCCTCCTTAATAATCCATTACAATAACATTTCTTAAGAATTTATCACACTACCTCTCATAGTAATCTTCAACAGTTACTGTTCATAATAAGCCTCAAGAATAATCGTCTATAATAATCCACCAAAAATTGTCCTCATAATAATTCACCCCGATAAAATCTATAATTATGCAATATAATAATCCACTTAATAATCAACCACAATAACTCACCATAATAACCATCTGCAATAACTCACAATAATAATTTCTTACAATAACCTCCTTCATGATATTTCACAATAACCCTCCATATTAATTCACCAAAATTACTATCATCAATTATCTCCCACATTAACTCTACATAATAATTCCCCACATTAACCGTTCCTAATAAGCCACTACAATAATCCTCAATTATATTAAACCACAATAGCCTTTCTCAATATTTTTACAACAATAACTCTCCGTAATAAACCACCACAATAACCTGATATAATAACCAATAACAATTACTTTGCAGAATAATCCACCAAAATAAGCCTCCATGATAATCTACCACAATAACTCTTGGAGTTAATCCACCACAATAACCCTTCAAAATAATCTTCTGAAATAACTTTCTAAATAATTACCACTAACACTATTAATAATACTTCACCACTTTCACTTTCAAAATTATTTACTTCAAAAGCTGGAAAAGCTCCTTCAAAAGCTGGAAAAACAAATAAACCTACTTCAGATTCACCAGGCGGCTTCCGAAGATGACCTAGAGCTGCAACAACTTCAGGACTCCCTGATAATTAGCTCTACTGATTTACCTGATGAACAACAAGGTGAGAATTGTTGTAACATAGCCCACACCCTAATTAATTCAAAGATCAGAGTCAATGTTGATATCAAATCAGCTATCAGGATAGATAGAAACAGTTCCCGTAGCAGTAGGAGAATGCTCATCAAACTTGCAAATCCATCTGCTAAGTTTGACCTCATACAATCAGCTGCTAAGCAAAAAACCAACCTCTATATAAATGAGTGCCTTACAAAGCAGCGCGGATCCCTCCTCTTCAGGCTGCGTACAATTCGCAAACAAAACCCTGGTCTTATCAAGCAGTGCTACACTAGGAATGGAACGATAATTGCAAAGAAGGAAAGTGCAGGAAAAAGATATGAAATAAAGTGTGACCAACAACTACTGGCCTTCTTTAGTGATTGTGGTATATCTGAAAACTAAAATATCTCTTTGAGTGCCTTAGTCTAACCTAACTTAATCTATCTTTGTCCAAGGTATTGTCTCTGCCTTACTATTTACCTAATGTTCTCTCATTCATATAATTTCCTCAGTAATCAGTCAAGTCTCCATGCACTTATGCAAGCATCAACCTCAGTATCATTGTAAAATCTTACTCCTAAAACTAATTTTACCCTATTCTTTTTTACATTTTAAATTTAATTGTTCTGATTTATGTCATTTATTGAAATTAATTATTGATCTCATTTTGTTCCCTAATTAAGTTCATACTAATTATAGGTTAAAGACCTAAGCTAAATATAAGTAATTATCTAAGATTATTTTACTTTACAATCATCATTTGTCAATTTTGTATGTATTCATATTGAGAGTCTACAGTATTTTTTTTTGTTCTCTCCACCAAGCTTGTGTATCCTTCATGGCTATCTAGTGATCTTTATTCTACTTCTAATTGTTTCAATTCTTTTGTTTACTTGCATTTATTATTGTGTTTTGCTATAATTATTCTCTAATTATAGCAGACTTTGTATTTATGTATGCATTTACCTCGGTGTCTTAGTAAAATCTTGCTCATAAATATAATCTTTCCCTGTTATTTTTGTTTTTGCTTATAATTTTTAAATTTAATTGTAATTTGATTTATACACCATTTATTGTAATTATTTACCGAGCTCATTTTTTTTCTTAAGTTCATACTAATTATAAGTTCACAACTAAGCTATATTAAATAATTGATTTTTAAGATTATCTTTACATTACGATTATTATTTGTCTCTTTATTTTTTGCTATATATTTATCTTCAACATCAAGATCAAGATCATTTGCTATATATTATCTTCAAGATCAAGATCAAGATCATTTGCTATATATTATCTTCAAGATCATTTTACTTTATGATTATTATTTTTCTTATTATTTTTTATTTTACATTTATATTGTCAGTCTCTACTGATTTTTTGTTTTTTATTTTATGTAACTTCTGTGTCCTTCCTGGCTATCTATTGGATCTTTATTTTACTTCTAAATTGTTACTATTTTATTGTATTTGCTTTTATTTTTGTGTTTGGCTTTATCGTGTATCTTGTATTGTGATCCCTCTGCATCTCTATGCACATTGATATTGATCCTGATCAAAATCTTCTGGCTCATATCTACACCAACCAGCACATTGATCATCATTATTGCAAGTATTTCACAGCACACCAGGCTAAAAACAAACTCCAAAATAGCACCTGTCTATCAGTTTACAACCAAAATGTTAGATCACTTGGTAAACATTTTGACGATTTAAATGCATTACTCACAGCACTAGGTACTAACTTATCGTTCATTATTTTAACAGAAACTTGGCTAAATAAAGACTATACCCAACTCTACAACTTAGCTAGTTATAAAGCCATTCATAACTGTAGGCCTAATAAAAAAGGTGGTGGCACAGCTATATATTACCGAGATACATTTATCTGCAACAGTGTTATTAGTGACAGAGATGACTACTGTGAATATACTTTTTCTCAGTTTACAATTAAATCCCTTAAATCCTCTTTGACTATTGGATCCATCTATAGATTTCCCAATACTAACATAGCTTCTTTCTCAGACAACCTAAGGAATCTTATTATAAACAACAATCTCAACAAAATCCACATCATTCTGGGAGGAGAATTTAAAATTGACCTGGGTCAACAAAATTGCTCTCAAGTTGACTATTTCCTTAACAGCATGAACTCCTGTATGCTAATCCCCACAATCACCAAACCTACCCGAGTCACTCAAACATCAGCCACTACCTTGGACCACATATGGACAAACATAACAGCTCCCCTTGTATCTGGTATAATCTACGACAGAACAACTGACCACTATCCTACCTTTCTCATAGCGAACATGGACATAACACCACCAAAAATCAAGAAACTTTCATTTAGGCTACACAGTGAATCAGCTTTAGGCAATCTTACAGATGCACTTCACAATATTACCTGGGATTCTGAATTCAATAATACCCAGGATATAAATTCATTAGCTAACCTCTTCCTCTCCAAAACTCTAAGCCTCTACAACCTTCATTGTCCCCTTCTTACCAAGCAAGTAACTGACAAAAAATTAAACAATCCATGGCTCACAAGTGGCATTCTCAACTCAATCAACAAGAAACATGAATATGAAAAGAAACTTAGGATTGGCCTAGTTTCAAAGGAAGTAGCTAAAAGGTACTCGTCAATGCTTACCAGTATCATAAGAAAGGCAAAACTTGCATATTATGTGAATAGATTCAATGAAGCAAAAGGCAACATGAAAAGCACTTGGAAAACAATCTCTAGTATCTTAGGAACTAAACAACACTCACATAACCAAATAAAACTCTATAAGGAGAGGGATATACCGTGAACTGATTTAGAAATGGCAAATGAATTTAATAGTTTCTTTTCATCGGTTGGTGCTAATCTTGCCAGTAAAATCCCACAGACTCAGACACATATTGACACATATCTCTCAGGCAGCTATCCAAATTCTCTTCTCCTTTCACCAATCAGCCCGGCAGATGTTGTGTCCATCATACATTCTCTAAAAACCAAGGCAGGGAACACCAGTGAAATTCCGTCAATTGTGTACAAGAGAGCCTCCCATGTCCTTGCCCCACCCATAGCACTACTGTTCAACAAATCTATAGAGTATCACGCCTTCCCTTATATCCTCAAAAAAGCAAGAGTAACGCCAGTCCATAAAGGAGGCAATCCGGCGGACATAAACAATTATAGACCAATATCAAATCTACCCATTCTATCAAAAATATTTGATTTTTTTTTTACAAACAGCTCTATTCCTACCTCGTAAAATTCGACATACTCAGCCTCTGCCAGTTTGGCTTCCGGTCCCAAAAGAGCACCAACGATGCAATCATTAGTCTCCTTGACGTTATCTACTCAGCCCTTGACAAAAATGAGTTTCCGATTGGACTCTTCATTGACCTAAGAAAAGCCTTTGATACTGTTAATCACAACTACCTCTTACTCCAGCATTATGGAATCCGAGGTATTGCCCTTGACTACATCCGATCCTATCTTAGTGACAGACACCATTATGTAACCATCAATGATACAACTTCTTCCACTCTACCAATTACCGTTGGAGTGTCACTGGGCAGTATCATAGGACCTCTTCTATTTCTTATATATATAAATGATCTGCCTAATGTCTCTAATATTCTCAAACCTATATTGTTTGCTGACGATACTACCTTTATCTATTCAGACCTCAACCCACATACACTAAATAATGTTGTGAAAAATGAATTAAAAAAAGTCCACTTATGGATGTCAACGAACAAACTAACATTAAACATCGAAAAGACTTATTACATCTTATTTGGAAGCAAATCATCAAATGCAATTCAGCTACAGATAGACAACATTAACATCAGTAATAAAAATGATGGCAAGTTTCTTGGCCTATTCCTAGACAAGAGACTCAACTTCAGCACCCACATTCAACACATAACTAAGAAAGTCTCTAAGACAGTTGGTATACTCTCCAAAATCAGATATTATGTTCCTAACTCTGCTTTCCTCTCACTATATTAGGCACTAATCTACCCCTATCTTAATTATGGTATCTGTGCATGGGGGTCTACCACTGCAAACCACCTTAAGCCCATCATCACGCAGCAAAAATCTGCTATCAGAATAATAACTAACTCTGCTTTCAGACAACACTCAGCTCCCTTTTTTAAATCCCTAAACTGGCTAAATATTTACTCCCTCCACATATTCTCTTGTGTCAACTACATTTACAAAACACTGTTCTTAAATGCAAACCATGCTCTGAAACTCTCCCTGGACATATGTAATAGGACCCATTATCACCACACCAGAAATAAATATCTCTTTGATATCCCCAGGGTCAAACTTAATCTGTGTAAACACTCTATGCAAATTAAGGGACCAAGTCTATGGAACTCACTTCCTAGTGAATTGAAAAACTGTAAAACTTTTGCCTTATTTAAAAGCAAAACCAAAAAGTACCTAATTTCATCTTCTTAGTTTCCTACACTGAGCTTTAAATTTGCTCTCTACCTAGTGTTACCCAATCTCCTAATTTTTATGTATTATCAAACAACCTTATCATTGTGTTCATTGCTGTCTTTTATGTGCTAGCCATATGCTGTGTTGTGACTACCAATTTTTGTCAACTACCATTCAAGCTCATTGCAATCAATCTTATATTGTTTCTGCTGTATTGTGTCTACCAATTTATGTCAACTACCATTCAAGCTGGCATTGTAATCAATCTTAGCTACCTATGTGCTTTAATATACTGTACCTACAATTTTCTCTCATCTTCTTTTTTTCATTCCATGTAACTGTTATCATTTTTTTCTCTATAAATTTTGCAAGTATTTACCTACTTAAAATTTTCTTAGATTAAGGACCAGCCCGAAACGCTGCGCGTACTAGTGGCTTTACAAGACTGTAATTAAAATATTATGTATCCTCACATTCCCAATGTACCTTCCTGTATATGCATAAATATATAAATAAATAAAAAAATACTACAATAACCCACCCTAAAATTCACCACAAAAAACCTCGTAGGGCCTCGTAGCCTGGTGGATAGCGCGCAGGACTCGTAATTCTGTGGCGCGGGTTCGATTCCCTCACGAGGCAGAAACAAATGGGCAAAGTTTCTTTCACCCTGAATGCCCCTGTTACCTAGCAGTAAATAGGTACTTGGGAGTTAGTCAGCTTTCACGGGCTGCTTCCTGGGGGTGGAGGCCTGGTCGAGGACCGGGCCGCGGGGACACTAAAGGCCCGAAATCATCTCAAGATAACCTCAAGATAACCCTCATTGTAGTAAAATCACAATGGCATCATATATCAATGGAAATAATTTTGGGGTAATGTAGTGACTTGTGGAGTTCAAGTCACTCCATTGTCTCGAAATTATATTTTTTGATATATCACGTCATTGTGATTTCATTGTGATCTGAGTCTATTGTAAGAGTGTGAACGTCATTACCGAAGGCCAGAGTGTGGTCGGGTTGGAGGTAAAACCCTGGTTGGGCTCCGGTTTGGGGTCTCCAGAACCTTCAATTAAATTCAGTAGAGTTCTAGCTTGGTCGACTTATCTTTCGTAATAATCTTTCTCAACATCAGTATGTGTTATTGCAACCCGTTTTTTTTTGTTATTGAAAAAGAAAAAAAACTTTTTCCATATGAAATATTATGAGAAAAAACTTATTATAATTTGGAACCATGTTCCAGCTCCTTATGGTTACTTATTAATTTATTTCCTGTGTTTGGAATTTATATTTATAGGTTGAAAAAAGAAAAAGGAAAAGTTGTTATTGAAGTGGGCTGGAGCTGACGACCGTCCGGCCACTGGCGGCAGACCCAACACTGAGGCCGTGACTATTCCTAATTAGTCAAGACTCACCAATTATTATATAGACCTTCACCTAAAGTTACACCCGAGATACCAAGTATACGCTTTAATTTCCAGTGACACGAAGAACATTCATCTGAAGGAAGTGATAACCTTAAAGGAGTGAAAACTGCCCAGATGGTACTTAACGGAGAAATCTTAATACAACACTCCTGTTATTATGAGGATGAAAGCGATCACTCGTTACACGACTATTATGACCTTTGGGTCATCAGAAGTCACCCGTGTTAGTGTTTACATATATTACTATTAATCCACATTCGAAGTATTTACTCTTTTTATTAAGATATCAGTCATAATCACTGTTTATGATATTACGTGATATCTAGTTTCACGTGATATCACTTAGCCAGTTTATTGTCAGGCAGACACGTGACCACATAGTCATGTATACCGTAGAGTTCTCTGGACTGACAGCCACGTGGTCATGTGGAGTTGCAGCACCTGCATCATCAAGGTCATATGCTATTGTAATTAGCTTGTGTGTTAACAAAGTGGTCATGTATACTGTAGAGCTCCCAGTCTGACAACCAAGTGTTAATGTATAATGTGGAGCGGCTTGTCTGACAACCATGTGGTCATGTATATTGTATTTACCTAGTTGTGATTTCGGGGTTGAGCTTCTGCTCTTTGGTCCCGCATCTCAACTATCAATCTGGAGGACACACATGTTTTGTGGTCCTATTGGGCTCCATCATATCTACATTTGGAGTCTGCCTCCACCACATCACTTCCAAATGCATTCCATTTGTAAATTATCCATGCAAATAACTTATCTTAATCATTCACGATAATAGCCCTCTACAATAATCCTCAAAAATAATACTCAATATTAATCAACCAAAATAACGTTTTGTGATAATCCAACACAATAACTCTAAATAATAATCTAACACAATAACTCTAAATAATAATCCAACACAATAACTAAATAATAACCCAACACAATAACTCTAAATAATAATCCATCACAATAACTCTAAATATGAATCCAACACGATAAATATCCATATTAATTATTCATAATAGCTATCAATAATTATCTACTATAATAAACGTGCCTAATAATCCGCAACAATAAGCCTCCGCAATTGTCAACCAAAATAGCCCTCCACAATAATCACAAAAATAACTTTCCAGATAGAGCCACAATAATAACCGTCTTTCTTAATCCTCAACAATAACCCTTTTTAATTATCCTGCCCTATAACCCTAAATAATAACTCACCAAAGTAATCCTTCATAATAATAATCCTTAAAAAGAACTCCATAATAATTCAAGAGAATAATCCTCTATCATAATCTATCACAATAACCTTTCACATTAATCCACCACAATACCTCTCCATAGTAATCTTAAACAGTTACGGTTCATAATAAGCCTCAAGAATAACCCTCAATAATAATCCACTAAATTTTTTCCTAATAATAATTCACGCCAATAAAATTCATAATTATGAAATATAATAATCTTCTTAATAATCTTCCACAATAACTCACTATAATAACTATCCACAATAACTCTTTGTAATAACCATCCACAACAACTCAATAATAATTTCTTACAATAATCTCCTTCATGATATTACACAATAATCCTCCATATTAATTCACGAAAATACCTGTCAACAATAATCCACCACAATAACTCTCCATAATAAATCCCCACATTAACCCTTACGAATTAGCCACTACAATAAACCTCAATTACATTGAACCACAATAACCTTCCTCAATAATCTACAACAATAACTCTCTGCAATAATCTACCACTTTAACCAGTTATAATAACCAATAACAATAACTTTCCATAATAATCCACTAAAATATACCTCCATAATAATCCACCAAAATATACCTCCATAATAATCCACCAAAATATACCTCCATAATAATCTGTCACAATAATTCTAGGAATTAATCCACAACAATAACCCTTCAAAATAATCTTCTAAATAATTACCAATAAAACTATTAATAATTATTCACAACCTTAACCTTCAAAATTATTTACTACAATAACCTCCCTTAAAATTCACCACAATAACCCTCATTGTAGTAAAATCACAATGGCATCATATATCAATGAAAATAAGTTTGGGGTAATGTAGTGACTTGTGGAGTTCAAGTCACTCCATTGCCTCAAAATTATATTGATTGATATATCACGCCATTTTGATTTCATTGTGATCTGAGTCTATTGTAAAAGTGTAAACGTCATTACCGAAGGCCAGAGTGTGGTCGGGTTGACTGTAAAACCCTGGTTGGACTCTGGTTTGGTGCCTCCAGAACCTTCCATTAAATGCAGGAGAGTTCTGGCTTGGTCGACTTATCTTTCGTAATAATCTTTCTCAACATGAGTAAGTGTTATTGCCTTCCCGTTTCTTAGTTATTGAATAAGAAATAATACTTTTTCCATATGAAATATTACGAGAATTTTTGTTTAATATGGAACCATGTTGCAGCTCCTTGTGTTTACTTATTAATTGATTTCCTGTGTTTGGAATTTATATTTATATTTTGAAAAAAAAGAAGAGTATATCATGACTAGGGCTCGTGCTGACCACCTTCCGGCCACCGGCGGCAGGCCCCACTCTGAGGCTGTGACTCTTCCTAATTAGTCAAGACTCGCCAGGTATTATATAGACCTTCACCTCAAGAGACCCCGAGAGACCATGTATACGCTTTAATTTCCAGTGACACCAAGAACATTCATCTCAAGGAAGTGATAACCTTACAGGAGTGAAAACTGCCCTCATGGTACTTAACAGAGAAATCCTAATACACCACTCCTGTTTTGGTAAGAATGGAAGGATCACTCGTGACACGACTGTTATGACCTCTGGGTCATCAGAGGTCACCCGTGTGTATGTTTACTTATATTACCATTAATACAGATTCAAAGGATTTACTTTTTTTATTAAGATATTAGTCATAATAACTGTTCATGATATTACGGGATATCTAGTTTTACGTGGTATCACTTAGCCAGTTTATTGTCAGGGAGCCACGGGATCACATAGTCATGTATACTGTAGAGCTCTCTAGACTGACAGCCACGTGGTCATGTGGAGTGTCTGCTCCTGCATCAACAAGGTCATATTTTTTTTGTAATTAGCTTGTGTGGCAACCAAGTGGTCATGTATACTGTGGAGCTGCTTATCTTACGACCAAGTGTGGTCATGTATACTGTCGAGCTGCTTGTATGACAAAAAGCGGTCTTGTATATTGTACTTACGTAGTTGTGATTCCGCGGGGTTGAGCATTTGCTCTTTGGTGCCGCCTCTCAACTGTCAATCAGCTGGTTCACATGTTTGTGGGCCTATTGGGCTCCATAATTTCTACATTTGTAACTCTGTTGGGAGTCTGCCTCCACCACATCGCTTCCAAATGCATTCCATTTGTAAATTATTAACGCAAATAACTTATCTTAATAATCCACGAAAATAGCCTTCTAATATAATCCTCAAAAAAATACTCAATATTAATCTTCCAAAATAACGTTTTATAATATTCCAAGACAATAATTCTAAATAATAATCCAATACAATAACTCTAAATAATAATCTAACACAGTAAATCTAAATAAAAATCCAACACAAGAAATGTCCATAATAATTAATCATAATAATCATCATTAATTATCTACTACAATAAACGTAACTAATAATCCACAACAATAACCCTCCGCAATATTCAACCAAAATAGCCCTCCAGAATAATCTCAAAAATAATAATTTTTGAGATTATTCAAACTCTCAAAACAAACAAACTCATTATTAAACTCTCCAGATAAAAGCCACAATAATAACCGTCCATAATAATCCTCAACTATAACCCTTTATAATAATCCAGCACTATAACCATTTATAATACGCCAGCACTATAACCCTCAATAAAAATCCACCAAAGTAATCTCTCAAAATAAGGCTCCAAAACCTCTCCACAATAATACAAGAGAATAATCCTCCATAATAATTCAACACAATAACGTTTTATATGAATTCACCACACTACCTCTCATAGTAATCTTCAACAGCTACTGTTCATAATAAGCCTCAAGAATAATCGTCTATAATAATCCACCAAAATTTTTCCTTTTAATAATTCACCCCAATAAAATCAATAATTACGCAATATAGTAATGCACTTAATAATCATCCATAATTACTCAGCATAATAACCATCAGCAATAACTCACAAGAATAATTTCTTACAATAACCTCCTTCATGATATTTCACAATAACCCTCCATATTAATTCACCAAAATAAATATCAACAATAATCCCCCACAATAACTCTCTATAATAATTCCCCTCATTAACCCTTCTTAATAAGCCACTTCAATAATCCTCAATAATATTAAACCACAATAGCACTCCTCAATAATCTACAACAATAACTCTCCGTAATAATCCACCACAATAACCTGTTATAATAACCAATAACAATACCATTCCAGAATAATCCACCAAAATAAAGCTCCATAATATTCTACCACAATAACTCTAGGATTTAATCCACAACAATAACCCTTCAAATTAATCTTCTAGAATAACTTTACAAATAATTACCACTAACACTATTAGTAATAATTCACCACTTTAAACTTTCAAAATTATTTACTACAATAACCCTCCCTTAAAATTCACCACAAAAACCCTCATTGTAATATATCACAATGGCATCATATATCAATGGAAATAATTTTGGGGAAATGTAATGACTTGGTGAGTTCAAGTCACTCCGTTGTCTCTAAATGATATTCATTAATATATCTCGTCATTGTGATTTCATTGTGATCTGAGTCTATTGTAAGAGTGTGAACGTCATTACCGAAGGCCAGAGTATGGTCGGGTTAGCTGTAAAACCCTGGTTGGGCTCCGGTTTGGGGGCTCCAGAACCTTCCTTTAAATTCAACGGAGTTCTGGCTTGTTCGACATATATTTCGTAATAATCTTTCTCAACATCAGCAGGTGTTATTGCAACCCGTTTCTTAGTTTTTGAATGAGAAATAATACTTTTTCCATTGAAATATTACGAGAATTTATTTTTAATATGGAACCATGTTGCAGCTCCTTGTGTTTACTTATTAATTGATTTCCTGTGTTTGGAATGTATATTAATTGGTTGAAAAAAGAAAAAGGAAGAATGTCTCATGAGCAGGGCTCGTGCTGACGACCGTCCGGCCACCAGCGGCAGACCCCACTCTGAGGCCGTGACTCTTCCTAATTAGTCAAGACTCACCAAGTATTATATAGACCTTCACCTCAAGTGACCCCGAGAGACCATGTATACGCTTTAATTTCCTGTGACACCAAGAACATTCATCTGAGAGAAGTGATAACCTTACAAGAGTGAAAACTGCCCTCATGGCACTTATCAGAGAAATCTTAATACAACACTCCTGTTATGTAATAATGAAAGCGATCACTCGTGACACGACTGTTATGACCTCTGGGTCATCAGAGGTCACCCGTGTGTGTGTTTACTTATATTTCCATTAATCCACATTCAAAAGATTTACGCTTTTTAATAAGATTTCAGTCATAATCACTATTCATAATATTACGTGAGATCTAGTTTCAGGTGATATCACTTAGCCAGTTTATTGTCAGGGAGTCACGTGATCACACAGTCATGTATACTGTAGAGCTCTCTGGACTGACAGTCACGTTGTCTTGTGGAGATGCTGCTCCAGCTTCAAAAAGGTCATATGTTTTTCTAATTAGCTTGTATGTTAACCAAGTGGTCATGCATACTGTGGAGCTGCTCGTCTGACAACCAAGTGGTCATGTATACTGTGGAGCTGCTTGTCTGACAACCAAATGGTCATGTATACTGTGGAGCTGCTTGTCTGACAACCAAGTGGTCATGTATAATATGGAGCTGCTTGTCTGACAACCAAGTGGTCATGTATACTATTGAGCTGCTTGTCTGACAACCAAATGGTCATGTATACATTGGAGCTGCTTGTCTGCCGAACAAGTGATCATGTATATTGTACTTACCTAGGTATGATAGCGGGGGTTAAGCTTCTTCTCTTTGGTCCCGCATCTCAACTGTCAATCAGCAGATTCACATGTTTGTTGGCCTATTTGGCTGTATCGTATCTACATGTGTTACTCTGTTTCGAGTCTGCCTCCACCATATCACTTCCAAATGCATTCCATTTGTAAATAATTCACGCAAATAACTTGTCATAATAATCCACGAAAATTGTCCTCCACAGTAATCCTCCAAAATTATACTCCAAAATAATCAACCAAAATTATACTCCAAAATAATCAACCAAAATTATACTCCAAAATAATCAACCAAATTTATACTACAAAATAATCAACCAAAATTATATTCTGTAATAATGCAACACAATAACTGTAAATATTAATCCAACTCAATAACTGTAAATAATAATCCAACACAATAAAATGTCAAATCAAATAAATCAAATGTTTATTCAGGTAAAGTACATACATACAAGGTGAGATACAAACATTGATGCATTTATAGATAGAGCTAGTACATATAAAACCTAAAGCCACTATTAGGCAAAGCGTTTCAGGCAAACCATACATGGAAGTGCCAGGGATAAAACCCGGATCAAATTAATAATAATTATTCATAATAACTATCAATAATTATCTACTACAATAAACGTACCTAATAATCCAAAACAATAACCCTCCGCAATAGTCAACCAAAATAGTCATACCAAAACAGAGATGCAGGACCAGAAAACAGGATTGGTTCAACATAAATTGTGATAGGGCCAAAGAGGATAAGGTAAGAAAATTGGTTAAATTTTGGAACAGGTAAATTACCTGCAAACATACCAGCATTACAAGCAAGGAAGAAACAATTACACAGCGGTGAGGAGGTAGAAAAGAACTTTGAGAAAGGTATAGTTGACAAATATAAAACAATTCCAGGCATTTTTTTTTAAATTAATTAAAAACAAGCTGCATGTAAAGGATAAAATCCAGAGATTGAGAACGGGGAACAGGACAATTGAGAATGGAAAAAGAAATGTGTGAAATGCTAAATGAACAGTTCCAAAGTGTGTTTAAACAAAATGAGGATTTCAGAGAGCTGGACCAAATACCAATTCCAGAGCACGCTATTGAGGTATCTCGAGACAAAGTGAAAAAATTACTCAAGGGGCTAGGAAGAAATAAAGCAGTTGGCTTGCAGCGAGAATGTGCAACTGAACTGAGCACTCCAGTCCTATTAATATTTCAGACATCCTTGTGCACAGGAATCTTAGCAGATCAATGGAAAAGGCAAAAACAGTACCAATTTATAAAATTAATAGTCGAGAAGATCCTCCAAATTATAGACCCGTATCATTAACAAGCGAGGTAGTCAAAACACTAGAAAAAATCGTTAAAGCTAAATGGGTTGAACACCTCGAGAGTAATGACATAATAACGGACAGAAAGAATGATTTTCGAACCGGATGATCCTGTGTAACAAATCTAATTACTTTTTTATGAGATAATAATACAGAGATAATACAGGAAAGCGGTGCCTGGGTTGACGGTGTGTCTCTGGACCTAAAAAAATGTTTTTTGACAGAATCCCAAATCAGAGGCTGTTACGAACCCGACTCTACCGTCGGAGCATGGAGCAGCGACGTCAACGCCATCTGTGAGTCCGCTCCCGAAACCCCCCACAACATGGACAACGCCATCTAGTGATGACGGGAATATACCGGCAAGATTCGCTAGATTTTTGTCATAGTCGGCTAGTAATGTAGCTGGTGCTGACCTCTAGTGAGGTGGCGTTTAGATAAGCAGCGCCATCTGTCATAAGTGGAGTTGAATGCATGTATTTAAGCCAGTAAGTGATGTTCCCTACTGGTCCCATGTAGTGTCCCAGTGTACTGATGACGAGTCTATATTCACAGAGTCAACGTAGGGCTGCTGTAATAAAAGGACAGGCAGTCTACCCAGAGCAGCCAAGGTCTCTACACCAGTCTGCTTTACGAAAGCAGTGAGCCGTCGCCGGAAGAGATCTGTAAAGTGTTCTACTGTCTGCCTGTAGAGTGGCAGTGACGGGATTCGCTGTACCCGGGGCTGGCTAGTAGAAGAGATAACTGACTGAGGTGCCGAAAAGGGGAGTAACCAGCGAGTTGCACGAAGCTCCTGCCTAGGGCCTGCTACCCTAGTATCTGCAAGCAAAGTGGCCCAGCAGCGCAAGGCTGATTGGTACCTGCCAGCAACGGGCTGGACTGTGGTTGTGGGCCTTCACGAAGAGGCACTTAGTGGGATTGTAGTTTGGCTGGCCCGTGGCCAGGGTAGACTTATTGTTGTTTCCTGGTACCTACTGAGAGTAGTACCACGGATGAGGAAACACGGTACAAGACTGCATCGATTGAGCTTCGCCGAGTGTTTAGTGTCTTCTGAGAGGGACGTTGGTGTACATATAGTGTAGTAATACTTCCTTTTAAGAGTTATATATATATATATATATTGTGACGGTAACGCGTTGGTGTTCGGCTGTTTAAGGCTAGGGGTATGGCCTCGTCACATAGTTATAAAAAAAAATAGAAAAACTGGAACTTCGTCTGTGGTAAGGTAAGGAGAAGACACACAAAACACAAGTAAACTTTAACAATGAAATTTTAATTACGTTAATTAAATCAAAACATGAATAAAATGCACAAACAAATTCTTATAATAAAATCAATCAATCAAAATAATAAGAATAATTAGATGACACAATGAAAAGTTACGTTAAGGCAAAATAACAAGAAGTGCAATACAAAGTAAATGGGAGGTGTTGGAATATTGGCTTTAAGCCACCACTTCTCTCAGTACACGCTAGCGTCTAGCTGGGAGGAGTGGTGACAACGAGAGCACTGAACATTCTGAGTCTGGGGTTGGGGCGACCCCAGACATCAAGTAGTAAGGGGGGGCGAGTGCAGGTGCAGCCAGACCGGCGACCAATCAGCGGAGCCGGTAGCGATCAACATGTAGTTTGGTGGTTTGAGTCCGAACAGGTGGCTGGCTGCATACGTTTGCTCACCCTGGCAAGCCTTGCTGGTGTTGTTGTCTCTGTTGGACATGTCTTCCATAGTCGTTTTATATAATTTCAACGACGTGTTTGTGGAGGGAAGAGCAGGCTCAATCTCTTGAAGGAGATTATTGTCACAACTCTCCCCCGAAGCCTGCGGTTCTGGAAGAAGTACGTCGTTATGTGGTGGAGTAATGGATGGAGTCGCTTCTACTTCATAAACTCTGGAGAGGTCATGGGCTAAGATGTTGTCAGACTCTTGGTATAGCGTGTCTCCAGGTTGAATTTCTGCAGGTAGCAAGCCCATAGTAGAAGACGTTGAGATGAGAAGTGGGCGTGCTGCAGGAGGTGTAGGGTGGTGTGGTCCGTGTTGATGGTGGACCGAGCACTTTTCAGGGGTGGAGCGAAGTGCTGAAGCTTCAGGATGAGGAAGAGTAGCTCCTTGCCAATTGTTCCGTAGATCCTTGTAGCAGTAGTCGCTGACAGGTGTATTCTTCTCGCCTCGTTGTTGCATCACGACACCACCAACGTCGGTACCCCTAGCGTCGACATGGAGGATGAAGGGTTTATCTGACGAGGTGAGAGTGGAATTAGAAGAGGGCAAAGGAGCACGATTATTATCCTGAAAGCATTTGGGAAGATCATTAAGGATTTCGGAATTAGAAAGCGCTGACTCCTTGTCAGTGCTTTCGGGAGGAGAAGCTGGGAAGGTCTCACTGTGGATGTAGGGTTCTGTGAATGTGGAATAGTTAGTCAAGACAGTGGGAGGAGTACCATTATATTGCTTCAAGAGGTTGACGTGGCACAGCTGGGTCTTCCGCCGCCTATCTGGAGTCTCTATGACGTAAGTGTTGTTGCTTCTGCACTCTTTGACGCAGTAGGGTCCTGAAAATCTGTTTTGTAAAGGTGAACCTGGGATAGGGAAATAGGCAAGGACGAAGTCTCCCGGCTTGAATTTTCTTACTTTGCTGGTCTGGTCGTAATGAGTCTTCATTCTCACCTGGGCTTTCAATAGATTATCATGGGCAAAGCGGTGGACTCTCTCTAGAATGTGCTGAAGGTTTTGAAGAAACTGGGGCACATTCTGATGCTCACTGAAGGTGGCATCTCTGAGAGAGTCTTTGAAAGCCTTAAGGGGAGTACGGCACTTACGGCCGTAGAGCATCTCATAAGGAGATACTCCTAGGGACTCATTGGGGAGACTTCTGAAAATACACATTATTAGGTCAATCTGCTTATCCCAATCCTTTGAGGTTTCACTACAAAACTTTTTCAAGAGTGCTTTGATGGTCTGATGACTACGTTCAAGAGAACCCTGTGAAGCAGGATGATAGGGGCTGGACAATACCTGTTTGATGTTGAACTCCTCCAGTGTCCTTTTGAAGAGATCACTGGTGAAGTTGGTGCCACAGTCACTTTGAATCTCCCTGGGAAATCCGTATTGAGTGAAGATCTTCAATAGATGTTTGATAACCGTAGCAGCCGTGATGTTCTTCACTGGAACTGCTATGGGAAATCTGGTGGTAGGACACAGGATGGTTAGGATGTAGGCGTTACCTGAACTGGTCCGAGGTAAAGGACCAACACAGTCTATTATGAGTCTGTGGAAAGGTTCCGCAGGCACCTGTATGGGAATCAGTGGTGCTCTGGGAATGGAGACGTTCGGTTTGCCTGCCATCTGACATGTATGACACTGTTTTACGTACTGTTTGACGTTATTTACCATACCTGGCCAGTAGTAGTCTTGACGAATCCCATGGTAAGTCTTGTTGAAGCCGTAGTGGGAGAATGCTCCGTGGGCCAGGTGTAGAATAGTGGGCCGCAGGCTGGTGGGAATCACAAGTTGTTCGATGTTGGCCCAATCGTCCTCCTCCTTCAGTTTACTGGGTCTATATCTGCGGTAGAGCAAGTCGTTCTCTAGGAAGAACCCAGGAATACTGTCGGGTTGAGTCTCAGCCTGGAAAAACAATGGTGTTAAAGTAAGATCTTCCCTCTGCAACTTACGGAACTCCAACTTGGTCAGATGCGGGGGGAGTTTCTGAGGGTCTTGAGGGACAGCGGTAGCAGTAGAGTCAGCTGGCTGTGGACGTGCGGCTTGTGCACGGGTGGTCACGAGAACCGGAGGAGAAACTTCATCACTCTCTTGAACCTCTGCTGGAACATACTCAAGAATAGGGTTTATTGGCACAGAGTTACACACCTGGGGTTTGTCCATGACGATCAGGTTGGTCGGTTGCAGGTCTTCTGCCAAGTCGTTGCCTAGGAGAAGTTGCACTCCAGGCATGGGAAAAGGCTTTTCCCTGACGGCGACTTGGACTTCTCCGTTCACGTAGGGACAATCCAGGTGGACTCTGGCGAGAGGGTATGGAGTGGTAGCAGTGAGGTCAGTGATGAAGACTGTTTCCCCGGTGTAGACTATGTTGGGCACAGCCGACTTCAAGATGATCGATTGTAGAGCCGCTGTGTCCCTCAAGATCTTCAATTTGAAACGTCCCTCCGGATTTGAACCGTTGGCAGAGACAGTTCCAGTATACAGGTGGTTACTGAAAAGAGAAAGATCATTAACATCAACACCAACATTCATCACAGGCTTACCGGACTTAGGAGGAGTTGGTTTGGGTCTTTGTTGGTCAGTGGTTCCCTTGTATTGAGACTTACCACACTTGTCTATGGTATGTCCATAGAGTCTACAATACTTGCAGTACAGTTGTGAACCAGCTTGATCGGGGCTCACCTTCTCGTAACTGTACCACGACTTCTTACTGGAGGATGGTTCGGGTGTCAGCCGGTGGATGAGGCTGTAAGTGTCAGCCGACTTAGCACACTTCAGGTAGTCGGTTTCTTCTTTATCTGCTAAGTAGAGGCGGACAGGAGGCGGCACACGTCTCAAGAATTCTTCAACAAGCATCAGGTTGACGAGTTCTGTAAAAGTAGAGACATGTGCTGCTTCCAGCCATTTCATGAAATACCTCCGTTTCGTGTTAGCAAACTCGAGGAAGGTAGTGGTACTTGCCTTCAGGTGGTCACGGAATTTCCTTCTATAACTTTCAGTGGAAAGTAGGTAGGCGTCCAACACTGCTTGTTTCAGAGTGTAGTAGTCATTCTCAGACGCCAAAGTACTGAGTGTGACTGCAGCTCTACCTGTAAGATGGACTCTGAGAAGTGTGGCCCATTGGTCGACAGGCCAATTGAGTTGATTAGCAAGGGTTTCAAAGGTGGTAAAGAACACATCAACTTCTGCTTCTACAAAGGATGGCATTAACTTACTTGCATGCGATATATTAAAACTGACGGGAAGATTGGCAGTAGCTTGTTGGCGTTGAGTGAAGTGGGAAGTTTCCAAGGCGATTTCACGTTGACGACACTCTAGAGCCAGAGTTGCTTGTTGCTTGTCATGTTCGCGTTGTATTTCCAACTCGCGTTGTTTGGTTTCAAGCTGTACGCGTTCACGTTCACGGAGTAATGCGACCTCACGTTCGTGTTCTTCTCTCCTCAAAGCGGCTTCGCGTTCTTGTTCGTCTCTCCTCAAAGCGGCCTCGCGTTCTTGTTCGTCTCTCCTCAAAGCAGCTTCGCGTTCTCTGAGGGTGATTTCTCGTTCTTGTTCTTCCCTCCGTATGGCAGCTGTTCGTTCTTCAATCTTGGCCAGCTCTAGTTTGAGTTTCATCGTTGCCAAGTCAGTTTTATCTGCAATATAGTAAGTTTCATGAGTTTCAGAGTCTATCTTACCTTGCTCTAAATAGTAATCCAGCAACAGGTTGTGTAGGTCATTTTTGTTGGCTTGGTAGGGAACTTCTAGTTGATACTCATGTGCAAGAGTTTGTAATTCAGTCCTCTTGGCACGACTTAAAGTCCCTATTTCACCTGCTGGATTTGCACGGAAAGTTTGGAGACGAAACATGGTGAAATTAGCAAATAAAGGTACACGAATATTCAATAGTGAAATGTCAGAAACAGGACAACGTGGCAACTGGTACCTATCCTGTGTGATCTTTAACAATTAACGTTAAGTGAAAGATATTAAATGATTAAATTAAATCAAGGGCGCAGGAAATCTTGTACCCGGTACTCATGTAAGAGAATAAGGGCAAGAAAATCCTACTAACAAATGAAACAAAGTTTCGAAAACAAATGAAACAGTTAAATGCTTCAAAAGTAAAATTGGTAGTCCAAGGATGTAGGCATACCTTGCCAAGTCTCTATAGGACATAAAGCAAGTTTTTCCCACTGAATTTAATATGATACTTACAGAATTAGCGAACTTTTGTGCTCTGAAAAAATAAGCTAATTCCCTACCGTAGTATGTATCATCATCTCTGACTGACGTGTAGGGGTGCGAGGTGTCAACTTGTGACGAGAACTGCTGCTGAGGTCCCAATTCAGCAACTAAAGTTCGAGCTAGAGGAACTATGGCCCTCTTTGTCCTCCTACAGTCAGATTGCAGAAGATTGGGTACTCTTGACCCGGGGCAGACCACAGTACCAGGGTACCAATATGATGATCTGTCAGAATGAGAAATATTCAAGGGACATAGATGGTAAATACGAGTAATAACAAGGAGGGAGAGATGACCAATTAAGAGTATGACTGCGGCCTACAGTCACCACGTAATCCAAAGTTGTCTCACCTTCACTATGTGTTACTCTCGTAATGCACAATACACCGCACCTCATAAAAAATGAAATTGAATAAAAAATAGTAAAGCTACGTTAACAAAGTTAAATACGCTTACCATAAATTACCACTTGGCACCAGTACCTGAGTGAAGCTCCTAGGACAGGCCCCCATATAACTTGTGACGGTAACGCGTTGGTGTTCGGCTGTTTAAGGCTAGGGGTATGGCCTCGTCACATAGTTATAAAAAAAAATAGAAAAACTGGAACTTCGTCTGTGGTAAGGTAAGGAGAAGACACACAAAACACAAGTAAACTTTAACAATGAAATTTTAATTACGTTAATTAAATCAAAACATGAATAAAATGCACAAACAAATTCTTATAATAAAATCAATCAATCAAAATAATAAGAATAATTAGATGACACAATGAAAAGTTACGTTAAGGCAAAATAACAAGAAGTGCAATACAAAGTAAATGGGAGGTGTTGGAATATTGGCTTTAAGCCACCACTTCTCTCAGTACACGCTAGCGTCTAGCTGGGAGGAGTGGTGACAACGAGAGCACTGAACATTCTGAGTCTGGGGTTGGGGCGACCCCAGACATCAAGTAGTAAGGGGGGGCGAGTGCAGGTGCAGCCAGACCGGCGACCAATCAGCGGAGCCGGTAGCGATCAACATGTAGTTTGGTGGTTTGAGTCCGAACAGGTGGCTGGCTGCATACGTTTGCTCACCCTGGCAAGCCTTGCTGGTGTTGTTGTCTCTGTTGGACATGTCTTCCATAGTCGTTTTATATAATTTCAACGACGTGTTTGTGGAGGGAAGAGCAGGCTCAATCTCTTGAAGGAGATTATTGTCACAATATATATATATATATATATATATATATATATATATATATATATATATATATATCTATATATATATATATATATATATATATATATATATATATATATATATATATATAGTGATGGAAAAATAATTATATTTGGATAAAGGGAATAACTGTTGTATTTAATGTACCTCCCCGTTTTGTTTTACTTGCATTACTGAGCTCACCCCTTCAAAGCCACTACTAACTTGGGGCCGGATACCAGAACTTTGGGTGGGTGCGTCCCATTATGAACGTAACAGAAGCATTTCTGGAACCTGGAACATGCCGGCGGGGTGACAGGAAGATTTCTGTCATGGATGAAAAGTTTTCTAACTGAGAGACAGATGAGGGCATTAATCAGAGACAATGTCTGAGGAGAGTTACTAGTGGGGAACCACAGGGTTTAGTTCTTGAACAATCATCGTCAGCCCTCCATAATTATATAGCACAGTAAACCTACAACTTAATCCACCAAAATAAGCCCCCATAATAATCCTCATCAGTAACCTTTAATAATAAACATCAACAATAACCCTTCAAAATTATCCTCAACATTAACATTCCATAATAATCCATAACAATAAGCCTCCATAATTTTCGAACAGAATAATCATCAAAATAATCCTTCACAATAACCCTTAATAGTTATCTACAACAATAACCATATATAATAATACTACTACTCAACAATTACTTTTAAAATAATAATAATCAACAATAGCTCTCTCTAATAACACACAACAATCACCCTCCACAATAATAACCCACAATACTCCTCCTTAATAAACCACCAAAATAACCCTCAATAATAATGAAGCACAATAAACACTCATAATAATCCATCACAATGACCCTACATAATAACCCTGATCAATAAACCTCCATAATAACCCTAAACAATGAACCTCCATGTTTATTTCCCACAATAACTTCAATAATCTACCAAAATTACCTTCAAAAATAATACAATTGTAATAATAATTCACCACAGTAAACTTCCATAATATTCCAACAGAATAATCCTACATAGTAATCCATTATAATAATTTTCCAAATATAGGATGAAAAAAAACAAAAAGGAAGAATTGTACACTTGTTTGGGCTGGAGCAGACGACCGTTCGGACCCCCGGCTGCAGACTCCACTCTGAGGCCGTGACTCTTCCTAATTAGTCAAGACTCACCAAGTATTATATAGACCTTCACCTCAAGTGACCCCGAGAAACCATGTATACGCTTTAATTACCAGTCACACCATGAACATTCATCTAAAGGAAGTGATAACCTTACAACAGTGAAAACTGCCCTCATGGTACTTAACAGAGAAATCTTAATACAACGCTCTTGTTACGGTAAGAATGAAAGCGATCACTCGTGACTCGACTGTTATGGCCTTTGGGTCATCAGAGGTCACACATGTTAGTGTTTACTTATATTACCATTAATACACATTCAAATGAGTTACTGTTTTTATTAAGATATCAGTGTTATTCACTGTTCATGATATTTCGGGATATCTAGTGTCACCGAATATCACTTAACCAGTTTATTGTCAGAGAGCTATGTGATCACATAGTCATGTATACTGTAGAGCTCTCTAGACTGACAGCCACGTGGTCAGGTGGAGTGTCTGCTCCTGTATCAACAAGGTCCTATTTTTTTGGTAATTAGATTGCGTGGCAACCAAAAGGTCATGTATACTGTGGAGCTGCTTGTCTGACAACCAAGTGGTCATGTATACTGTGAAGCTGCTTGTCTGACAACCAAGTGGTCATGTATATTGTACCTACCTAGTTGTGATTGCGGGGGTTGAACTTCAGCTCTTTGGTCCCGCATCTCGGCTATCATTCAGCTGATTCACATGTTTGTGGGCCTATTGGGTTCCATCATATCTACATTTGTCTCTCAGCTTTGAGTCTGCCTCCATCACGTCATTTCCAATTGCATTCCATTTGTAAATAATCCACACAAATAACTTATCTTAATAATCCACGAAAATAGCCTTCCACTATAATCCACAAAAATAATACTCCAAATAATCTACCGAGATAGCGTTTTGTAATAATCCAACACAAGAACTCCAAATAATAATCCAATAAAATAACTCAAAATAATGATCTATTACAATAACTCTAAATAACAATCCAGCACAATAAATGTTCATAATAATTATTCATAATAACCATCAATAATTATCTACTACAATAAACGTACATAATAATCCACAACAATAATCCTCCGCCAATAGTCAACCAAAATAGCCTTCCACAATAATCACAAAAATAACTCTTCAAATATTAGCCACAATAATAACCGTTCATAATAATCCTCAGCAATAACCCTTTTTAATAATACAGCACTATAACCCTCACTAATAACCCACCAAAATAATACTTCGTAATAAGCCTCCCAAAAAAAACTCCATAATAATACAAGAGAATAATCCCCCATAATAATCCATCACAATAACCTTCCACAGGAATCCACCACAATACCTCTCCACAGTAATCTTCAACAGTTACTGTTCATAATAATCCTGAAGATTAACCCTCTATAATAATCCACCAAAGCTTTTTCTTATAATAATTCCTCCCAATATAATTCATAATTATGCAATGTAATAATCCTCTTAATAATCATCCACAATATCTCACCATAATAACCATTCCCAATAACTCACCATAATAATTTCTTATATTAACCTCCTTCATGATATTCTACAATAACCCTCCATATTAATTCACCAAAATAACCATCAACAATAATCCACCACAATAACTCACCATAATAATTCCGCACATTAACCCTACCTAATAAGCCACTACAATAATCCTCAATTATATTAAAGCCTATTAACCCTCCTCAAACATATACAACAATAACTCTCCGCAATAATCCACCAGAATAACCTATTATAATGACCAATAACAATAACTTTCCAGAAAAATCAAAAAAAAATAAACCTCTATAATAATCAACCACAATATCTCTAGGAATTAATCCACCTAAATAACCTTTCAAATTATTCTTCTGATATAATCTTCTAAATAATTACCATTAACACAATTAATAATAATTCCCCACTTTATGTTTGAAAATTATTTACTACAATAACCCTCCCTTAAAATTCACCACAAATACCCTAATTGCAATTAAATCACAATGGCATCATATATCAATGGTAATAATTATGGGGTATTGTAATGACTTGTGAAGTTTAAGTCACTCCATTGCTTCAAAATGATATTCATTGTTTTACCATGTCATTGTGATTTAATTATGATTTGAGTCTATTGTAAGAGTGTAAAAGTCATTACCGTAGGCCAGAGTGTGGTCGGGTTGGCTGTAAAACCCTTGTTGTGCTCCGGTTTGGGGCCTCCAGAACCTTCCATTAAGTTCAGCAGAGTTCTGGCTTGGTCGACTTATCTTTCATAATTATCTTTCTCAACACTAGTATGTGTTATTGTAACCCGTTTCTTTGTTATTGAATAAAAAAAAAATACTTTTTCCATATGAAATATTATGAAATTTGTTTTTTAATATGGAACCATGTTGATGCCCCTTGTGTCTACTTATTAATGATTTCCTGTGTTTGGAATTAATATTAATAGGTTGAAAAAAGAAAGAGGAAGAACACCTCATGACTTGGTCTCGACCTGACGACCGTGCGGCCACTAGCGGCAGACCCCACTCTGAGGCCGTGACTCTTCCTAATTAGTCAAGACTCACCAAGTATTATATAGACCTTCACCTCAAGTGACCCCGAGAGATTATGAATACGCTTTAATTTCCAGTGACACCAAAAACATTCATATGAAGGAAGTGATAACCTTACTGGAGTGAAAACTGCCCTCATGGTACTTAACAGAGAAATCTAAATACAACACTCCTCTTATGGTAAGAATGAAAGCTATCATTCCTGACACGACTGTTATGACCTCTGGGTCATCACAGGTCACCCATCCCATCAGCAAGTTACACACGTAGAAAGGAAGAACTCTATGACAAACGAGAGGGGCCTCATGATGGTCATGCGATTATAATAAAAACAGATAATGATAAATGACGATTTTTGGTCCTCTGGAACTTTAACTTCAAATTAATGGACTGGGAGGCGTACGAAGCAAGAACGGAGAACATTTCGACAATCAGAATTGTAAGCCTCATTCTGGAGACATTCATGTATCAACGCATCAAGCAGACCCAAAAAATAAGGGAAGGGAATGTTCCGTCAATACTGGATTTAATATTCATCAGGAAAGAAGAAGAGATATTTGACATCCATTACCACCCTTCTTTTAGAAAGACTGATCGTGTCCTGTTGTAAATTAAATATGCTTTGCGATATATTCTATAATAGAATTCGGACATTGAAACAGTTATTAAACTCGAATTCAAGAAAGAACACTGTGGGGAACTTAGAAAATTCTTTAATGAGTTTAATAGGCAGACTTTAATGGACAGACATGTTGCAAGGCAAGGAAGTAAGTAAAATGTATTCGAAATTTTGCGTAATATTCGATGAAGGAATACACCCATTCAAATCAAAACAGAGATGCAGGACCAGAAAACAGGATTTGTTCAACAAAATTGTGATAGGGCCAGAGAGGACAATGTAAGAAAATTGGTTCAATATCGGAACAGGTTCAATACCTGTAAACATACCAGCAATACAAGCAAGGGAGAAACAATTACACAGCGGTGAGGAGGTAGAAAAGAACTTTGGGAAAGGTATAGCGGACATATGTATAACAGATCCAGGCAATTTTTAAAATTAATTAATAGCAAGCTGCATGTAAAGGATAAAATCCAGAGAGTGAGAAAGGCGAACAGGACAATTGAGAATGGGAAAAGAAATGTGTGAAATGCTAAATGAACAGTTCCAAAGTGTTTGTACAAAAAATGAGGATTTCAGAGAGATGGACCAAATACCCATTCCAGAGCAAGCAACTGAGGTATCTGAAGACAAAGTGAAAAAATTACTCAAGGGGATAGGAAGAAATAATGCAGTTGACTTGCTGCGATAATGTGCAACTGAGTTGAGCATTCCAATCCATCTAATATTTCAGAAATCCTTGTGCCCAGGAATCTTCGCAGATGTATGGAAAAAGGTAAACATAGAACCAATCTATAAAATTGATATTCGAGAGGATCCTCTGAATTATAGACCCGTATCACTAACAAGCGATGTAGTCAAAACACTAGAAAAAAATAGTAAAAGCTAAATGGGTTGAACACCTCGAGAGTATAGACATAATAACGGACAGAAGGAATGGTTTTCGAACCGGATGATTCTCTGTAACAAATCTACTAAGTTTTTATGATAGAGCCAAAGAGATAATACAGGAAAGCGATGCCTGGGTTGACTGTGTCTCTCTTGACCTAAAAAAATGGCTTTTGACAGAGTCCCACATAAGAGGCCGATCTGGAACCTGGAACATGCCGGTGGGGTGACAGGGAGACTTCTGACAAGGAAGAAAAATGTTCTAACTGACAGACAGAGGAGGACAGTAATCAGGGACAAAGTATCTGACTGGAGGAGAGTTACTAGCGGAGAACCACAGGGTTTAGTTCATGAACAAACATTCTCTTACCTCCATAATTATCCAGCACAGTAAACCTACAACTAAATCCACGAAAAAAAGCCCCAATAATAATCTTCAACATCAACCTTTAATAGTAAATTTCAACATTACCTTTAATAATAAACTTCAACAACAATCCTTCATAATCTGCAAAAACAATAACGTTAAATAATAATCCATAACAATATTTCTCAATAAATTTCCAACAAAATAATCATCTAAATAATACTTCACAATAACCCTAATTAATAGTAATCCACAACAATAACCCTATATAATAATAATAATACTCAACAATTACCGCTATAATAATATTCAACAATAACTCTCTCTAATAACACACAACCATCACCCTCTTAATAATAACCCACAATAATCCTCCTTAATAAACCACCAAAATAACCCTCAGTAATAATAAAGCACATTTCTCCTACATAATAATTCATCACAATACCCCAACATAATAACCCGCAGGAATAAACCTCCATAATAACCCTAAACAATGACCCTCAATGTTTATTTCACACAGTAACTTAAATTATTTACCAAAATCACCTTCAATAATAATAAATTCTAATAATAATTCACCACAATAAACTTCCATAATAATCCAACAGAATAATCCTCCATAGGTTCATTTCCAGACATAGGATGAAAAGAAACAAAAAAGAAGAATTGTAGACCAGTTTGGGCTCGAGCTGTCGACCGTCCGGCCACCGGCAGCAGACCCCACTCTGAGGCCGTGACTCTTCCTTATTAGTCAATACTCACTAAGCATTATATAGACCTTCACTTCAAGTGACCCCGAGAGAACATGAATACCCTTTAATTTCCAGTGACACCAAGAACATTTATCTGAAGGAAGTGATAACCTTACAGGAGTGAAAACTGCCCTCATGGTACTTAACAGAGAAATCTTAATACAACACTCCTGTTATGGTAAGAATGAAAGCGATTACTCGTGACAGGACTGTTATGACCTCTGGTCATCAGAGGTCACCCGTGTGTGTGTTACTTATATTACCATAAATCCACATTCGAAGTATTTACTCTTTTTATTAAGATATCAGTCATAATCACTGTTCATGATATTATGTGATATCTAATTTCACGTGATATCACTTAGCCAGTTTATTGTCAGACAGAAACGTGATCACATAGTCATAGTCATGTATACCGTAAAGCTCTATGGACTGACAGCCACGTGGACATGTGGAGTTGCTGCCTCCTGCATCATCAAGGTCATATATATTTGTAATTAGATTGTGTGTTAACAGAGTGGTCATGTATACTGTAGAGCTGCTTGTCTGACAACCAAGTGTTCATGTATACTGTGGAGCGGCTTGTCTGACAGCCATGTGGTCATGTATATTGTACTTACCTAGTTGTTATTGCGGGGTTGAGCTTCTGCTCTTTGGTTCCGCATCTCAACTGTCAATCTGGAGGATTCACATGTTTGTGGGCCTAATTGGCTCCATCATATCTACAATTGTACATATGTTTGGAGTCTGCCTCCTCCACATCACTTCCAAATGCATTCCATTTGTAAATTATCCACTCAAATGACTTATCTTAATAGTTCACGAAAATAGCCCTCCACAATAATCCTCAAAAATAATACTCCATATTAATCCACCAAAATATAGTTTTGTAATAATCCAACACAATAACTCTAAATAATATTCTAACACTATACTTCTAAATAATAATCCAACTCAATAACTCTAAATAATAATCCTATGCAATAATTCTATTAATAATCCAACACAAAAACTCTAAATAATAATCCAAAACAATAACTCTATATAATAATCTTACACAATAACTCTAAATAATAATCCAACACAATAACTCTAAATAATAATCCAACACAATAACTCTAAATATTAATCCAACACGATAAATGTACATATTAATTATTCATAGTAACCATCAATAATTATCTACTATAATAAACGTGCCTAATAATTCTCAACAATAATCCTCCGCAATAGTCAACCAAAATAGCTCTCCACAATAATCACAAAAATAACTTTCCAAGATATAAGCCACAATAATAACCGTCTTTCATAATCCTCAACAATAACCCTTTATAATAATCCAGCACTGTAACCGTCAATAATAACCCACCAAAGTAATCTTCAAATAAAAATTCTTAAAAAAAAACTCCATAATAATACAAGAGAATAATTCTCCATCATAAACCATCACAATAACCTTTCATAGGAATCCACCACAATACCTCTCCGTAGTAATCTTCAACAGTTACCGTTCATGATAAGCCTCAGGGAATAACTCTCAATAATAATCCATCAAAATTTTTCCTCATAATAATTCACACCAATAAAATCCATAATTATGAAATATAATAATCTTCTTAATAATCATTCACAATAACTCACTGTAATAACCATCCACAATAACTCACAATAATAATTTCTTACAATAATCTCCTTCATGATACTCCACAATTATTCCTCAATATTAATTCACGAAAAAACCTATCAACAATAATCCACCACAATAACTCTCCATAATAAATCCCCACATAACGCCTTCCTAATAAGCCACTAGAATAATCCTCAATTATATTAAACCACAATAACCCTCCTCAATAATCTATAACAATAACTCTCTGTAATAATCCACCAATATAACCCTGTTATAATAAATAATAACAATAACTTTCCAGAATAATCCACCAAAGTAAACCTCCATAATAATCTACCACAATAACTAGGAAATAATCCACCACAATATCCCTTCAAAATAATCTTTTGAAATAACCTTGTAAATAATTATCACTAACACTATTAATAATAATTCACCACTTTAACTTTCAAAATTATTTACTACAATAACCCTCCCTTAAAATTCACCACAATAACCAACATTGTAGTAAAATCACAATGGCATCATATATCAATGGAAATAATTTTTGGGTAATGTAGTGACTTGTGAAGTTCAAGCCACTCCATTGTTTATAAATGATATTCATTAATATTTCCCGTCATTGTGTTTTCACTGTGATCTGAGCCTATTGTAAGAGTGTGAACGTCATTTCCGAAGGCCTGAGTGTGGTCGGGTTGCCTGTAAAACCCTGGTTGGGCACCGATTTGGGACCTACAGATCCTTCCTTTTAAATTAAGTAGAGTTCTAGCATGGTCGACTTGTCTTTTGTAATAATGTTTCTCAACATCAGTATGGGTTATTGCAACCCATTTTTTTTTTATTGAATAAGAAAAAATACTTTCTCCATATGAAATATTATGAGACAAAAATTATAATATGGAACCATGTTGCAGCTCCATGTGTTTACTTATTAATTGATTTCCTGTGTTTGGAATTAATATTTATAGGTTGAAAAAAGAAAAAGGAAGAACACCTAGCATTGGGGGCTCGAGCTGACGACCGTCCGGCCACTGGCGGCAGACCCCACTCTGAGGCCGTGACTCTTCCTAATTAGTCAAAACTCACGAAGTATTATATAGACCTTCACTTTAAGTGACCCTGAGAGACCATGAATACGCTTTAATTTCCAGTGACACCAAGAACATTCATTTGAAGGAAGTGATAACCTTACAGGAGTGAAAACTGCCCTCATGGTACTTAACAGAAAAATCTTAATACAACACTCCTGTTATGGTAAGAATGAAAGCAATCACTCGTGACACGACTGTTGGGACCTCTGGGTCATCACAGGTCACCCATCCACCACCAAGCAACACACGGACAAAGGAGGAACTCTATAACAAACGAGAGGGTCTTCATGATGGTTATGAGAGAGATTATAATGAAAACATATAAAGATCGATGACGATCATTGGTTCTCGGGGACTTCAACTTGAAAGCAATAGACTGGGAGGCGTACGAAGCAAGAACGGAGAACATTTCGACAATCAGATCTGTAAGTCTTATTCTGGAGACATTCATGTATCAACACGTCAAGCAGGCCACGAAAATGAGGGAAGGGGATGTTCCGTCAATACTGGATATAATATTCATCATTCAAGAAGAAGAAAATATATTTGACATATTGTACTGCCCTCCCTTGGGTAATAGTGATCGTGTCCATTTGTTAATTAAATATGCTTCGCGATATATTCTATAATAGAATTGGGACATTGAAACAGTTATTAAACTCGATTTCAAGAGAGAACACTGTGGGGAACTTAATTCTTTAATGTGTTCTTTCTTTAGAATGATAAGAAAAATTATTTAATGTGTTTAAATTGACAGACTTGTTGCTAGGCAAGGAAGTGAAATGTATTCCAAATTTTGCGAAATATACGATGAAGGAACACAACATTCATATCAAAACAGAGATGCAGGACCAGAAAACAGGATTGGTTCAACAGAAATTGTGATAGGGCCAGAGAGGACAAGGTAAGAAAATTGGGTCAATATCGGAACAGGTTCAATACCTGTAAACATACCAGCAATACAAGCAAGGGAGAAACAATTACACAGCGGTGTGGAAGCAGAAAAAACTTTAAGAAAGGTATAGCGGACAAATATAAAACAGATCAGGCATTTTTTTAATTTAATTAAAAGCAAGCTGCACGTAAAGGATAAAATCCAGAGATTGAGAACGGGGAACAGGACAATTGAGAATGGAAAAAGAAATGTGTGAAATGTAAATGAACCGTTCCAAAGTGTGTTTGTATAAAATGAGGATTTCAGAGAGCTGAACCAAATACCAATTCCATAGCACACAATTGTGGTATCTCAAGACAAAGTGAAAAAATTACACAGGGGGCTGTAATGGCGCCTGAATCTTGCCTTGAATGAATCTTTTCTACCCTCCTTCTTCTTCACTCAATACCCCAGATTAACACTGTTACAGTTCGGTATGACCCCCTCACTGAACTGCCACGGATATATGCTGAATATTTAATGAGGGCACAGCAAGAATTAGGGTTATTAATTTATAACTAATAATTAACACCTCATTAGACACTGCCACCACCTTACCGATCAACCATACCTGAATGTGTCTATCACCGATCCCCCAGGAAGGCAAGGAATCAGCAATCAAAGAACTCCCGGGTAATAGGTACTTTAGTAACAAATCTTGGAAATTTGTTTGTTTAATTTACTTTGCTTATTTAAATCCAAGGGCAACTTTAATATCTATTAAATGGAGGAGAACATGGGGGTTCCAAGTACCACACGTATATATACCGCAATTGAAATTGAAAATCTTCAAGTACATAACCGACCGAAATTACTAAACAATCAAAAACTTTAATACTATATTTAAATTAAATAAATTTAACACATATACTGAAATCAAATGAACATATACTCTATTCTATTATCCTAAGAGGCAAAGTGGATATCTACCGAGGACATGAATACTCAAGTGCACAATACCTTAAACTGCACTGAGGCCAAGTTGTCGATGGCTGCCCTCAGCCCTTTGATGCGGGCCCGAGTCCCTATTCCCCATACTCTCCCAGAACACACTACAGAAATTATGTTTCACCAACTTACCGGTGGCAAGGATTGCTCCTCCCACAATCTAGTACAGCCCCCAGAGCTCCACCCATTACTTGGCTATGGTCAACCATTTAAAACTAGGCCTGAGGTCTGGCTCTCTAGGGCCAATAAGGACTTGGCACTTATTTACCGCCAATCACCTTATATGATCAGCGGTGAAAGGATACATGAAATTCTTGAAGATTGAGTCAGCTCTCACCAGATAATTGAAGGGAACAAGGTGCCTCTAGATTGGACTACCAGAGCCTAGTGTACCTCCGAGCAATGTTTACAAAACTGATAAATTATGTTCAACCCCGTCTCCTCCTAGATAAAGTGTAGGGACATTTGACTCACCTGGTATGAGGGAGGAACCGGTGAGAGGGGAATAGTGGGAATTTAGAGGTGGATGGAGACGGAAATCTGAGTGGGGAGAACTGAGTGGGGAAGCAAATGTACCACAAGGGCCAGCTAGCACGACCACCCTCAAGTCCCTCCCTCCTCTTGGCCCTTGACAAATGGGCGAATGGGGTGAAGAGGAGGAGACGAATGACGGGCAAGGGAAGGGAGAGAAAACGGGAGAAAAGGAGAAGGAAGGAGGGGAGAGGGGAGAACCATGATCTGAGCACCAGATCATTACAACTCCCCTCCACGGAAATTAAGAAATTTGTGTTTAAAATGTTTTAAAGCACAAATTTGTTATCCTGAAAATCCTGCGATACCATACCCATTAACTCTAAAAAGAAATCTTTGCAGATATATGGAAAAAGGTAAACATAGTACCAATCTATAAAAACGGTACTCGAGAGGATCCTCCAAATTATAGACCCATATCATTAACAAGCGAGGTAGTCAAAACACTAGAAAAAAATAGTTAAAGCTAAATGGGTTGAACATCTCAAGAGTAATGACATAATAACGGACAGAAAGAATGGTTTTCTAACCGGATGATTCTCTGTAACAAATCTACTTACTTTTTATGATAAAACCACAGAGATAATACAGGAAAGCGGTGCCTGGGTTGACTGTGTCTCTCTGGACCTAAAAAAAATGGCTTTTGACAGTGCCCCACATAAGAGGAATTTCTGGAACCTGGAACATGCCGGCGGGATGGCAGGGAGACTTCTGTCATGGCTGAAAAGTTTTCTAACTGACAGACAGATGAGAACATAATCAGAGACAATGTATCTGGGAGAGTTACTAGTGCCGAACCAAAGGGTTTAGTTCTTAAACAGTTATCGTCAGCCCACCATAATTATCCAGCACAGTAAACCTACAAATTAATCCACCAAAATAAGCCCCCATAATAATCCTCAACAGTAACCTTTAATAATAAACTTCAACAATAACCCTTCATAATTATCCTCAACAATAACGTTCCATAATAATCAATAACAATAAGCCTCCATAATTTTCTAACAGAATAATCATCAAAATAATCCTCACAATAACCCTTAATAGTAATCCACAACAATAACTCTATATAATAATACTACTACTCAACAATTACTTTTATAATAATAATAATCAACAATAACTCTAATAACACACAACAATCTCCCTCCATAATAATAATCCACAATATTCCTCGTTAATAAACCACCAAAACCTCAATAATAATCAAGCACAATACTCCTTCATAATAATCCATCACAATAACCCTACATAATAACCCTCAACTATAAACCTCCATAATAACCCAAAACAATGACCCTGCATGTTTATTTCCCACATGAACTTCAATAATCTACCAAAATCACCTTCAATAATAATACAACTCTAATAATAGTTCACCACAATAAACTTCCATAATAATCCAACAGAATAATCCTACATAGTTATCAATTATAATACTTTTTCCAGACATAGGATGAAAAAAAACAAAAAGGAAGAATTGTTAACTCCTTTGGGCTCAAGCTGACGACCGTCCGGCCACCGGCGGCAGACCCCACTCTGAGGCCGTGACTCTTCCTAATTAGTCAAGACTCACCAAGTATTATATAGACCTTCACCTCAAGTGACCCCGAGAGACCATGTATACGCTTTAATTTCCAGTGACACCAAGAACATTCATCTGAAGGAAGTGATAACCTTACAGGAGTGAATGCTGCCCTCAATACTTAACAGAGAAATCTTAATACAACACTCCTGTTATAGTATGAATGAAGCGATCACTCGTGACACGACTGTTATGACCTCTGGGTCATCAGAGGTCACCTGTGTGCGTGTTTACTTATATTACCGTTTATCAACATGCGAAGTATTTACTCTTTTTATTTAGATATCAGTCATAATCACCGTTAATGATATTACGTTATATCTAATTTCACGTAATATCTCGCAGGAAGTGTATTGTCAGGCATCCACGTGATCACACAGTCATGTATACTGTAGAGTTCTCTAAACTGACAGCCACGTGGTCATGTGCAGTTGGTTGTCTTGCATCTTTAAGGTAATGAGTTTATGTAATTAGCTTGTCTGACCACCAAATGGTCATGTATACTGTACTCACCTATTTGTTCTCACCTACTTGTGCTTGCGGGGGTTGAGCTCTGGCTCTTTGATCCCGCCTCTCAACTGTCAATCAACTGGAGTAGAGGTTCCTGAGCCTATTGGGCTCTATCATATCTACACTTGAAACTGTGTATGGAGCCAGCCTCCACCACATCACTGCCTAATGCATTCCATTTGTCAACTACTCTGACACTAAAAAATTCTTTCTAATATCTCTGTGGCTCATTTGGGCATTCAATTTTCACCTGTGTCCCCTAGTGCGTGTGCCCCTTGTGTTAAATAGCCCGTCTTTATCTACCCTGTCAATTCCTCTGAGAATCTTGTACGTGGAGATCATATCATCCCTAACTCTTTTGTCTTCTAGCGACGTGAGGTTTAATTCCCGTAGTGTCTCCTCGTAGCTCATACCTCTCAGCCCAGGTACTAGTCTGGTGGCAAACCTTTGAACTTTTTCCAGTTTGGTCTTATGCTTGACTAGATATGGACTCCATGCTGGGGCTGCATACTCCAGGATTGGTCTGACATAGGTGGTACACAAAGTTCTGAATGATTCCTTGCACAAGTGTCTAAATGCCGTTCTTATGTTAGCCAACCTGGCATATGCTGCTGATGTTATCCTCTTGATATGGGCTTCAGGGGACAGGTCTGGCGTGATATCAACCCCTAGGTCTTTCTCCCTGACTCATGAAGAATTTCATCTCCCAAATGATACCTTATAACTGGCCTCCTGCTCCCTACACCTTTCTTCATTACATTACATTTGCTTGGGTTAAACTCTAACAACCATTTGTTAGATCATTCCTTTAGTTTGTCTAGAACTTTTTGATGCCTCAAGCAGTCCTCCTCTGTCTAAATCCTTCTCATAATTTTGGCATCGTCAGCAAACATTGAGGGAAATGAGTCTATACCCTCCGGGAGATCGTTCACTTATCAGAAACAGGATAGGACCGAGTACAGAGCCCTGTGGGACTCCACTGGTGACTTCACGCCAATCTGAGGTCTCACCCCTCACTGTGACTCTCTACTTCCTATTGCTTAGGTACTCCCTTATCCACTGGAGCATCTTACTAGATACTCCTGCCTGTTTTTCCAGCTTATATACCAGCCTCTTATCCGGTACTGTGTCAAAGGCTTTCCAACAGTCTAAAAAAATGCAGTTCACCTAGCCTTGTCTTTCTTGCTTAGTCTTTGTCACCTGGTCGTAGAATTCTATTAAGCCAGTCAGGCAAGATTTACCCTCCCTGAACCCATGTTGTCGATTTGTCACGAAGTCCCTTGTCTTCAGATGTGTTATTAGGTTTTTTCTCACGATCTTCTTCATCACCTTGCATAGTATACAAGTTAAGGACACTGGCCTGTAGTTCAATGCCTCTTGTCTGTCACCCTTTTTGTATATTGGGTCCACATTCGCCGTATTCCATATTTCTGGTAGGTTTCCCGTTCCAGTGACCTACTATACACTATGGAGAGTGGCAAGCAGAGTGCCTTTGCACACTCTTTCAATACCCATGGTGAATTTCCATCTGGACCAACAGCCTTTCTCACATCCAGATCCAACAGGTGTCTCTTGACCTCATCTCTCGTAATTTCGAACCCTTCCAAGGCCGCCTGGTTTACTGCCCCCTCTCTAGCCCAGTGATCTCACCTTGTTCTATTGTGAAGACCTCTTGGAACCTCTTGTTGAGTTCTTCACACACCTCTTTGTCATTCTCTGTATACCTGTCCTCGCCTGTTCTAAGTTTCATTACCTGTTCTTTCACTGTTGTTTTCCTCCTGATGTGACTGTGGAGTAGCTTTGGTTCGGTCTTCACTTTGTTTGCTATATCATTTTCATAATTTTTCTCTGCTTCTCTTCTCACACTAACATACTCATTCCAAGTTTTCTGGTATCTCTCTCTCTGCTTTCTGGTGTTCTGTTATTTCGGAAGTTCCTCCACGTCCTTTTGTTCAGTTCCTTTGTTTATACATTTCCTATTATACCATGGATTCTTCTTTGGTTTTTCGAATTTTTATTTTTGGTCCTGGATGAACCTGTTTACTGCCTCCTGACACTTTTGGGTGACAAAGTCCATCATATCTTGTACATACATAGCTCTGAGGTCTGTGTTCCATGGTATATCCCTTAGGAAACTTCTCATCCCTTCATAATTCCCCTTTCGGTATGCCAGTCTTTTGTTTTCTAGTTGTTTTTGCAGAGAGATAAGTCCCAGCTCTACCAAGTACTCAAAGATTACTGTGATCACTCATTCCTAATGGTGCTTCCATCTTAACCTTCCTTATATTCCGCTCACTAGGGAAAAATATCAGATCAAGCATAGCTGGTTCATCCTCCCCTCTCATTCTTGTCGGTCCCTTTATATGCTGGCTAAGAAAGTTTCTTGTTGCCGCGTCCAGCAGCTTAGCTCTCCATGTATCTGTTCCTCCATGCGGGTCTCTGTTCTTCCAATCAATCTTTCCGTTATTTAAATCCCCCATGATTAGTAGTCCAGATCCATTCCTACTAGCAAGAGACGCTGTTCTCTCTATTATGTTAATGGTGGCCATGTTGTTTCTATCATATTCCTGTCTGGGTTTTCGGTCATTTGGTGGCGGGTTATATATGACTGCGACTACAATTTTTTGTCCTCCAGTTGCTATTATATAGTCATCTCCATTATATATATCTCCTGTTATATAGTCACTGAAACCTTAACAGCCCTGAATAACAATTTCGTCAAAGTCCCAGCTTTTTCTTACCAGCAGAGATACACCACCACCTCCTCTTCCTTCTCTCTCTTTCCTCACAACACAGTAGTCCTGTGGGAACACTGCATTTGTTATGGTTTCGTTAGCTTTGTTTCAGTGAGTGCTATTATGTCTGGGTTTTCTTCAAGTACCCATTCTCTCCCCTGTCCTTTTTCTGTTGAGCTGCTTGTCTGACCACCAAATGGTCATATATACTGTGGAGCTGCTTGTTTGACAATCAAATGGTCATGTATACTGTGGTGCTGGTTGTCTGACAACCAAGTGATCATGTATATTGCACTTACCAAGTTGTGATTACGGGGGTTGAGCTTCTGCTCTTTGGTCCGAAATCTCAACTGTCAATCAGCTGATTCACATAATTTCTGGGCCTACTGGGTTCCATCATATCTACATTTGTAACTGTTTGGATTCTGCCTCCACATATCACTTCCAAATGCATTCCATTTGTAAATAATCCACGCAAATAACATCCTAATAATCAACGAAAAAAGTCCTCCACAATAATCCACAAAAATACAACTCCATATAAATCCACCAAAATAACGTTTTGTAAAAATCTAACACAATAATTCTAAATAATAATCCAACACAAGAAATGTCCATAATAATTATTCATAATAACCATCAATAATTATCTATTACAATAAACGTACCTAATAATCCACAACAATAACCCTCCGCAATAGTCAACCATAATAGCCCTCCAGAATAATCACACAAATAACTCACCACATATAAGCTACAATAATAACCGTCCATAATAATCCTCAACAATAACCCTGTTTAATATTCCAGCACTATAACCCTTAACATTAACTCACCAAATTAATCCTTCATAATAAGCCTAAAAAAAACTCCCAAATAATAGAAGAGAATAATCCTCCATAATAATCCATCACAATAACCTTTTATAGGAATTCGTGGTGTAGTGGTAAGAAACTCGCTTGGCGTTCCGCGAGCGCTATGTCATGGGTTCGTATCCTGGCCGGGGAGGATTTACTGGGCGCAAATCCTTAACTGTAGCCTCTGTTTAACGCAACAGTAAAATGTGTACTTGGATGAAAAAACGATTCTTCGCGGCAGGGATTGTATTCCAGGGACCTGCCCGAAACGCTACGCGCACTAGTGGCTGTACAAGAATGTAACAACTCTTTTATATATCTAAAAAAGAAAAAAAAATCCAACACATAATAAGTTCATAATAAGCCTCAAGATTAACCCTCTATAATAATCCACCAAATTATTCCTCATAATAATTCACCCACTAAAATTCATAATTATACTATATAATAATCCTTTTAATAGTCATCCTCAATAACTCCCCATAATAATTTCTTACAATAACCTCCTTCATGATATTCTGCAATAACCCTCCATATTAATTCACCAAAATATCCATCAACAATAATCCACCACTATAACTCTTCATTATAATTCCCCACATTAACCCTTCCTAATAAGCCACTACAATAATCCTCAATTATATTAAACTACAATAACCCTCCTCTATAATCTACAGCAATAACTCTTCGTAATAATCCACCACAATAACCTGTTATAATGACCAATAACAATAACTATCCCGAAAAATCCACAAAAAATAAACCTCCATAATAATCTACCACAATAACTCTAGGAATTAATCCACCTAAATAACCTTTCAAATTATTCTTCTGATATAATCTTCTGAATAATTACCATTAACACCATTAATAATAATTCCCCACTTTATGTTTGAAAATTATTTACTACAATAACCCTCCCTTAAAATTCACCACAATAACCCTCATTGCAATAAAATCACAATGGCATCATATATCAATGGTAAAAATTTTGGAATATTGTAATGACTTGTGGAGTTTAAGTCACTCCATTGCTTCAAAATGATATTCATTGTTTTATCACGTCATTGTGATTTCATTATGATCTGAGTCTATTGTAAGAGCGTAAAAGTCATTACCATAGGCCAGAGTGTGGTCGGGTTGGCTGTAAAACCCTGGTTGTGCTCCGGTTTGGGGCCTCCAGAACCTTCCATTAAATTCAGCTTGGTCGACTTATCTTTCGTAAGGTCGAGTTCTGGCTTGGTCGACTTATCTTTCGTAATAATCTTTCTCAACATTAGTATGTGTTATTGTAACCCGTTTCTTTGTTATTAAATAAAAAAAAAATACTTTTTCCATATTAAATATTATGAAATTTTTTTTTAATATGGAACCATGTTGCAGCCCCTTGTGTCTACTTATTAATTGATTTCCTGTGTTTGGAATTTATATTAATAGGATGAAAAAGGAAAGAGCAAGAACACCTCATGACTTGGTCTCGACCTGACGACCGTCCGGCCACCGGCGGCAGAACCCACTCTGAGGCCGTGAGTGTTCCTACTTAGTCAAGACTCACCAAGTATTATATAGACCTTCACCTCAAGTGCCCCGAGAGACTATGTATACGCTTTAATTTCCAGTGACACCAAGAACATTCATCTGAAGGAAGTGATAACCTTAGAGGAGTGAAAACTGCCCTCATGGTACTTAACAGAGAAATCTTAATATAACACTCCTATTATGGTAAGAATGAAAGTGATCACTCATGACACGACTGTTATGACCTCTGGGTCATCACAGATCACCCATCCCACCAGCAAGTAACACACGTAGAAAGGAAGAACTCAATGACAAACGAGAGGGGCCTCATGATGGTCATGCGATTATAATAAAAACAGATAAAGATAAATGACGATTGTTGGTCCTCGGGGACTTTAACTTCAAACCAATGGACTGGGAGGCGTACGAAGCTAGAACGGAGAACATTTCGACAACCAGATTTGTAAGTCTCATTCTGGAGACATTCATGAATCAACGCATCAAGCAGGCCAAAAGAATAAGGGAAGGGAATGTTCCGTCAATACTGAATTAAATATTCATCAGGAAAAAAGAAGAGATATTTGACATCCATTACCACCCTTCCTTTGGAAAGAGTGATCGTGTCCTGTTGTAAATTAAATATGTTTTGCGATATACTCTCAAATAGAATTGGGACATTGAAACCGTTATTAAACTCGAATCACAAGAAAGAACACTGTGGGGAACTTAGAAAATTCTTTAATGAGTTTAATAGGCAGACTTTAATGGACAGACTTGTTGCAAGGCAAGGAAGTAAGTAAAATGTATTCCAAATTTTGCGAAATATTCGATGAAGGAACACACCCATTCAAATCAAAACAGGGATGCAGGACCAGAACACAGGATTTGTTCAACATAAATTGTGATAGGGCCAGAGAGGACAAGGTAAGAAAATTGGTTCAATATCGGAACAGGTTCAATACCTGTAAACATACCAGCAATACAAGCAAGGGAGAAACCATTACACAGTGGTGAGGAGGTAGAAAAGAACTTTGGGAAAGGTATAGCGGACAAATATAAAACAGATCAAGGCATTTTTTTAAATTAATTAAAAGCAAGCTGCACGTAAAGGATAAAATCCAGAGAGTGAGAAAAGGGAACAGGACAATTGAGAATGGAAAAATAAATGTGTGAAATGCTAAATGAACAGTTCCAAAGTGTTTGTACAAAAATGAGGATTTCAGAGAGATGGACCAAATACCAATTCCAGAGCACGCAATTGAGGTATCTCAAGACAAAGTGAAAAAATGACTCAAGGGGCTAGGAAGAAATAATGCAGTTGGCCTGCTGCGATAATGTGCAACTGAGCTGAGCGTTCCAATCCATCTAATATTTCAGAAATCCTTGTGCACAGGAATCTTCGCAGTTGTACGGAAAAAGGAAAATAGTACCAATGTATAAAATTGATAGTCAAGAGGATCCTCTAAATTATAGACCCGTATCACTAACAAGCGATGTAGTCAAAACACTAGAAAAATAGTTAAAGCTAAATGGGTTGAACACTTCGAGAGTAATGACATAATAACGGACAGAAAGTATGGTTTTCGAACCGGATGATCCTGTGTAACAAATCTACTAAGTTTTTATGATAGAGCCAAAGAGATAATACAGGAAAGCGGTGCCTGGGTTGACTCTGTCTCTCTGGACCTAAAAAAATGGCTTTTGACAGAGTCCCACATAAGAGGCGGTTCTGGAACCTGGAACATGCCGGCGGAGTGACAGGGAGACTTTTGACAAGGAAAAAAATGTTCTAACTGACAGACAGAGGAGGACAGTAATCAGGGACAATGTATCTGACTGGAGGAGAGTTACTAGTGGAGAACCACAGGGTTTAGTTCATGAACAAACATCCTCTTACCTCCATAATTATCCAGCACAGTAAACCTACAACTTAATCCACGAAAATAAGCCCCAAAAATAATCTTCACCATCAACCTTTAATAGTAAATTTCAACATTAACCTTCAAACATAAACTTCAACATTAACCTTTAATAATAAACTTCAACAACAATCCTTCATAATCAGCCTCAACAATAACGTTAAATAATAATCCATAACAATATTTCTCAATAATTTTCCCAGAAAATAATCATCTAAATAATCCTTCACATTAACCCTTAATTAATAGTAATCCACATCAATAACCCTTAATAGTAATCCACAACAATAACCCTATATATTAATAATAATACTCAACAATTACCACTATTATAATATTCAACAATAACTCTCTCTAATAACACACAACAATCACCCTCATAATAATAACCCACAATAATCCTCCCTAATAAACCACCAGAATAACCCTCAGTAATAATAAAACACATTACTCTTACATAATAATTCATCACAATACCCCAACATAATAACCCTCAGGAATAAACCTCCATAATAACCCTAAACAATGACCCTCAATGTTTATTTCACACAGTAACTTAAATAATTTACCAAAATCACCTTCAATAATAATAAATTCTAATAATAATTCACCACCATAAACTTCCATAATAAGCCAACAGAATAATCCTCCATATTAGTCTATTATAATACTTTTCCAGGCATACGATGAAAAGAAACTCAAAGGAAGAATTATAGACCAGTTTGGGCTGGAGCTGACGACCGTCCGGCCACCGGCGGCAGACCCCACTCTGAGGCCGTGACTCTTCCTAATTAGTCAAGACTCACCAAGTATTATATAGACCTTCACTTCAAGTGACCCCGAGAGACCATGTATACTCTTTAATTTCCAGTGACACCAAGAACATTTATCTGAAGGAAGTGATAACCTTACAGGAGTGAAAACTGCCCTCGTGGTACTTAACAGAGAAATCTTAATACAACACTCCTGTTAAGGTAAGAATGAAAGCGATTACTCGTGACAGGACAGTTATGACCGCTGGGTCATCAGAGGTCACCCGTGTTAGTGTTTACTTATATTACCATTAATCCACATTCGAAGTATTTACTCTTTTTATTAAGATATCAGTCATAATCACTGTTCATGATATTACGTGATATCTAATTTCACGTGATATCACTTAGCCAGTTTATTGTCAGACAGAAACGTGATCACATAGTCATGTATACCGTAAAGCTCTATGGACTGACAGCCACGTGGACATGTGGAGTTGCTGCTCCTGCATCATCAAGGTCATATACATTTGTAATTAGATTGTGTATTAACAGAGTGGTCATGTATACTGTAGAGCTGCTTGTCTGACAACCAAGTGTTCATGTATACTGTGGAGCGGCTTGTCTGACAGCCATGTGGTCATGTATATTGTACTTACCTAGTTGTTATTGAGGGGTTGAGCTTCTGCTCTTTGGTCCCGCATCTCAACTGTCAATCCGGAGGATTCACATGTTTGTGGGCCTATTGGGCTCCATCATATCTACGATTGTACTTATGTTTGGAGTCTGCCTCCTCCACATCACTTCCAAATGCATTCCATTTGTAAATTATCCACGCA
>NC_091153.1:55762571-55892571 GCF_040958095.1 Procambarus clarkii
ACCATCACGACCGGACAAAATGAGGTGATAGCCGAGGCTATTTGAACCACCCCACCGCCGGCACTCGGATAGTAATCTTGGGCATAGCATTTTACCAAATCACCTCATTCTTTGGGGCACACGTGAGGAACACAAATGCGAACAAGCCTGAATGGTCCCCAGGACAATATGCAACTGAAAACTCACACCCCAGAAGTGACTCGAACCCATACTCCCAGGAGCCACGCAACTGGTATGTACAAGACGCCTTAATCCACTTGACCATCACGACCGGACAAAATGAGGTGATAGCCGAGGCTATTTGAACCACCCCACCGCCGGCACTCGGATAGTAATCTTGGGCATAGCATTTTACCAAATCACCTCATTCTTTGGGGCACACGTGAGGAACACAAATGCGAACAAGCCTGAATGGTCCCCAGGACAATATGCAACTGAAAACTCACACCCCAGAAGTGACTCGAACCCATACTCCCAGGAGCCACGCAACTGGTATGTACAAGACGCCTTAATCCACTTGACCATCACGACCGGACAAAATGAGGTGATAGCCGAGGCTATTTGAACCACCCCACCGCCGGCACTCGGATAGTAATCTTGGGCATAGCATTTTACCAAATCACCTCATTCTTTGGGGCACACGTGAGGAACACAAATGCGAACAAGCCTGAATGGTCCCCAGGACAATATGCAACTGAAAACTCACACCCCAGAAGTGACTCGAACCCATACTCCCAGGAGCCACGCAACTGGTATGTACAAGACGCCTTAATCCACTTGACCATCACGACCGGACAAAATGAGGTGATAGCCGAGGCTATTTGAACCACCCCACCGCCGGCACTCGGATAGTAATCTTGGGCATAGCATTTTACCAAATCACCTCATTCTTTGGGGCACACGTGAGGAACACAAATGCGAACAAGCCTGAATGGTCCCCAGGACAATATGCAACTGAAAACTCACACCCCAGAAGTGACTCGAACCCATACTCCCAGGAGCCACGCAACTGGTATGTACAAGACGCCTTAATCCACTTGACCATCACGACCGGACAAAATGAGGTGATAGCCGAGGCTATTTGAACCACCCCACCGCCGGCACTCGGATAGTAATCTTGGGCATAGCATTTTACCAAATCACCTCATTCTTTGGGGCACACGTGAGGAACACAAATGCGAACAAGCCTGAATGGTCCCCAGGACAATATGCAACTGAAAACTCACACCCCAGAAGTGACTCGAACCCATACTCCCAGGAGCCACGCAACTGGTATGTACAAGACGCCTTAATCCACTTGACCATCACGACCGGACAAAATGAGGTGATAGCCGAGGCTATTTGAACCACCCCACCGCCGGCACTCGGATAGTAATCTTGGGCATAGCATTTTACCAAATCACCTCATTCTTTGGGGCACACGTGAGGAACACAAATGCGAACAAGCCTGAATGGTCCCCAGGACAATATGCAACTGAAAACTCACACCCCAGAAGTGACTCGAACCCATACTCCCAGGAGCCACGCAACTGGTATGTACAAGACGCCTTAATCCACTTGACCATCACGACCGGACAAAATGAGGTGATAGCCGAGGCTATTTGAACCACCCCACCGCCGGCACTCGGATAGTAATCTTGGGCATAGCATTTTACCAAATCACCTCATTCTTTGGGGCACACGTGAGGAACACAAATGCGAACAAGCCTGAATGGTCCCCAGGACAATATGCAACTGAAAACTCACACCCCAGAAGTGACTCGAACCCATACTCCCAGGAGCCACGCAACTGGTATGTACAAGACGCCTTAATCCACTTGACCATCACGACCGGACAAAATGAGGTGATAGCCGAGGCTATTTGAACCACCCCACCGCCGGCACTCGGATAGTAATCTTGGGCATAGCATTTTACCAAATCACCTCATTCTTTGGGGCACACGTGAGGAACACAAATGCGAACAAGCCTGAATGGTCCCCAGGACAATATGCAACTGAAAACTCACACCCCAGAAGTGACTCGAACCCATACTCCCAGGAGCCACGCAACTGGTATGTACAAGACGCCTTAATCCACTTGACCATCACGACCGGACAAAATGAGGTGATAGCCGAGGCTATTTGAACCACCCCACCGCCGGCACTCGGATAGTAATCTTGGGCATAGCATTTTACCAAATCACCTCATTCTTTGGGGCACACGTGAGGAACACAAATGCGAACAAGCCTGAATGGTCCCCAGGACAATATGCAACTGAAAACTCACACCCCAGAAGTGACTCGAACCCATACTCCCAGGAGCCACGCAACTGGTATGTACAAGACGCCTTAATCCACTTGACCATCACGACCGGACAAAATGAGGTGATAGCCGAGGCTATTTGAACCACCCCACCGCCGGCACTCGGATAGTAATCTTGGGCATAGCATTTTACCAAATCACCTCATTCTTTGGGGCACACGTGAGGAACACAAATGCGAACAAGCCTGAATGGTCCCCAGGACAATATGCAACTGAAAACTCACACCCCAGAAGTGACTCGAACCCATACTCCCAGGAGCCACGCAACTGGTATGTACAAGACGCCTTAATCCACTTGACCATCACGACCGGACAAAATGAGGTGATAGCCGAGGCTATTTGAACCACCCCACCGCCGGCACTCGGATAGTAATCTTGGGCATAGCATTTTACCAAATCACCTCATTCTTTGGGGCACACGTGAGGAACACAAATGCGAACAAGCCTGAATGGTCCCCAGGACAATATGCAACTGAAAACTCACACCCCAGAAGTGACTCGAACCCATACTCCCAGGAGCCACGCAACTGGTATGTACAAGACGCCTTAATCCACTTGACCATCACGACCGGACAAAATGAGGTGATAGCCGAGGCTATTTGAACCACCCCACCGCCGGCACTCGGATAGTAATCTTGGGCATAGCATTTTACCAAATCACCTCATTCTTTGGGGCACACGTGAGGAACACAAATGCGAACAAGCCTGAATGGTCCCCAGGACAATATGCAACTGAAAACTCACACCCCAGAAGTGACTCGAACCCATACTCCCAGGAGCCACGCAACTGGTATGTACAAGACGCCTTAATCCACTTGACCATCACGACCGGACAAAATGAGGTGATTGCCGAGGCTATTTGAACCACCCCACCGCCGGCACTCGGATAGTAATCTTGGGCATAGCATTTTACCAAATCACCTCATTCTTTGGGGCACACGTGAGGAACACAAATGCGAACAAGCCTGAATGGTCCCCAGGACAATATGCAACTGAAAACTCACACCCCAGAAGTGACTCGAACCCATACTCCCAGGAGCCACGCAACTGGTATGTACAAGACGCCTTAATCCACTTGACCATCACGACCGGACAAAATGAGGTGATAGCCGAGGCTATTTGAACCACCCCACCGCCGGCACTCGGATAGTAATCTTGGGCACAGCATTTTACCAAATCACCTCATTCTTTGGGGCACACGTGAGGAACACAAATGCGAACAAGCCTGAATGGTCCCCAGGACAATATGCAACTGAAAACTCACACCCCAGAAGTGACTCGAACCCATACTCCCAGGAGCCACGCAACTGGTATGTACAAGACGCCTTAATCCACTTGACCATCACGACCGGACAAAATGAGGTGATAGCCGAGGCTATTTGAACCACCCCACCGCCGGCACTCGGATAGTAATCTTGGGCATAGCATTTTACCAAATCACCTCATTCTTTGGGGCACACGTGAGGAACACAAATGCGAACAAGCCTGAATGGTCCCCAGGACAATATGCAACTGAAAACTCACACCCCAGAAGTGACTCGAACCCATACTCCCAGGAGCCACGCAACTGGTATGTACAAGACGCCTTAATCCACTTGACCATCACGACCGGACAAAATGAGGTGATAGCCGAGGCTATTTGAACCACCCCACCGCCGGCACTCGGATAGTAATCTTGGGCATAGCATTTTACCAAATCACCTCATTCTTTGGGGCACACGTGAGGAACACAAATGCGAACAAGCCTGAATGGTCCCCAGGACAATATGCAACTGAAAACTCACACCCCAGAAGTGACTCGAACCCATACTCCCAGGAGCCACGCAACTGGTATGTACAAGACGCCTTAATCCACTTGACCATCACGACCGGACAAAATGAGGTGATAGCCGAGGCTATTTGAACCACCCCACCGCCGGCACTCGGATAGTAATCTTGGGCATAGCATTTTACCAAATCACCTCATTCTTTGGGGCACACGTGAGGAACACAAATGCGAACAAGCCTGAATGGTCCCCAGGACAATATGCAACTGAAAACTCACACCCCAGAAGTGACTCGAACCCATACTCCCAGGAGCCACGCAACTGGTATGTACAAGACGCCTTAATCCACTTGACCATCACGACCGGACAAAATGAGGTGATAGCCGAGGCTATTTGAACCACCCCACCGCCGGCACTCGGATAGTAATCTTGGGCATAGCATTTTACCAAATCACCTCATTCTTTGGGGCACACGTGAGGAACACAAATGCGAACAAGCCTGAATGGTCCCCAGGACAATATGCAACTGAAAACTCACATTTGTTCGCATTTGTGTTCCTCACGTGTGCCCCAAAGAATGAGGTGATTTGGTAAAATGCTATGCCCAAGATTACTATCCGAGTGCCGGCGGTGGGGTGGTTCAAATAGCCTCGGCTATCACCTCATTTTGTCCGGTCGTGATGGTCAAGTGGATTAAGGCGTCTTGTACATACCAGTTGCGTGGCTCCTGGGAGTATGGGTTCGAGTCACTTCTGGGGTGTGAGTTTTCAGTTGCATATTGTCCTGGGGACCATTCAGGCTTGTTCGCATTTGTGTTCCTCACGTGTGCCCCAAAGAATGAGGTGATTTGGTAAAATGCTATGCCCAAGATTACTATCCGAGTGCCGGCGGTGGGGTGGTTCAAATAGCCTCGGCTATCACCTCATTTTGTCCGGTCGTGATGGTCAAGTGGATTAAGGCGTCTTGTACATACCAGTTGCGTGGCTCCTGGGAGTATGGGTTCGAGTCACTTCTGGGGTGTGAGTTTTCAGTTGCATATTGTCCTGGGGACCATTCAGGCTTGTTCGCATTTGTGTTCCTCACGTGTGCCCCAAAGAATGAGGTGATTTGGTAAAATGCTATGCCCAAGATTACTATCCGAGTGCCGGCGGTGGGGTGGTTCAAATAGCCTCGGCTATCACCTCATTTTGTCCGGTCGTGATGGTCAAGTGGATTAAGGCGTCTTGTACATACCAGTTGCGTGGCTCCTGGGAGTATGGGTTCGAGTCACTTCTGGGGTGTGAGTTTTCAGTTGCATATTGTCCTGGGGACCATTCAGGCTTGTTCGCATTTGTGTTCCTCACGTGTGCCCCAAAGAATGAGGTGATTTGGTAAAATGCTATGCCCAAGATTACTATCCGAGTGCCGGCGGTGGGGTGGTTCAAATAGCCTCGGCTATCACCTCATTTTGTCCGGTCGTGATGGTCAAGTGGATTAAGGCATCTTGTACATACCAGTTGCGTGGCTCCTGGGAGTATGGGTTCGAGTCACTTCTGGGGTGTGAGTTTTCAGTTGCATATTGTCCTGGGGACCATTCAGGCTTGTTCGCATTTGTGTTCCTCACGTGTGCCCCAAAGAATGAGGTGATTTGGTAAAATGCTATGCCCAAGATTACTATCCGAGTGCCGGCGGTGGGGTGGTTCAAATAGCCTCGGCTATCACCTCATTTTGTCCGGTCGTGATGGTCAAGTGGATTAAGGCGTCTTGTACATACCAGTTGCGTGGCTCCTGGGAGTATGGGTTCGAGTCACTTCTGGGGTGTGAGTTTTCAGTTGCATATTGTCCTGGGGACCATTCAGGCTTGTTCGCATTTGTGTTCCTCACGTGTGCCCCAAAGAATGAGGTGATTTGGTAAAATGCTATGCCCAAGATTACTATCCGAGTGCCGGCGGTGGGGTGGTTCAAATAGCCTCGGCTATCACCTCATTTTGTCCGGTCGTGATGGTCAAGTGGATTAAGGCGTCTTGTACATACCAGTTGCGTGGCTCCTGGGAGTATGGGTTCGAGTCACTTCTGGGGTGTGAGTTTTCAGTTGCATATTGTCCTGGGGACCATTCAGGCTTGTTCGCATTTGTGTTCCTCACGTGTGCCCCAAAGAATGAGGTGATTTGGTAAAATGCTATGCCCAAGATTACTATCCGAGTGCCGGCGGTGGGGTGGTTCAAATAGCCTCGGCTATCACCTCATTTTGTCCGGTCGTGATGGTCAAGTGGATTAAGGCGTCTTGTACATACCAGTTGCGTGGCTCCTGGGAGTATGGGTTCGAGTCACTTCTGGGGTGTGAGTTTTCAGTTGCATATTGTCCTGGGGACCATTCAGGCTTGTTCGCATTTGTGTTCCTCACGTGTGCCCCAAAGAATGAGGTGATTTGGTAAAATGCTATGCCCAAGATTACTATCCGAGTGCCGGCGGTGGGGTGGTTCAAATAGCCTCGGCTATCACCTCATTTTGTCCGGTCGTGATGGTCAAGTGGATTAAGGCGTCTTGTACATACCAGTTGCGTGGCTCCTGGGAGTATGGGTTCGAGTCACTTCTGGGGTGTGAGTTTTCAGTTGCATATTGTCCTGGGGACCATTCAGGCTTGTTCGCATTTGTGTTCCTCACGTGTGCCCCAAAGAATGAGGTGATTTGGTAAAATGCTATGCCCAAGATTACTATCCGAGTGCCGGCGGTGGGGTGGTTCAAATAGCCTCGGCTATCACCTCATTTTGTCCGGTCGTGATGGTCAAGTGGATTAAGGCGTCTTGTACATACCAGTTGCGTGGCTCCTGGGAGTATGGGTTCGAGTCACTTCTGGGGTGTGAGTTTTCAGTTGCATATTGTCCTGGGGACCATTCAGGCTTGTTCGCATTTGTGTTCCTCACGTGTGCCCCAAAGAATGAGGTGATTTGGTAAAATGCTATGCCCAAGATTACTATCCGAGTGCCGGCGGTGGGGTGGTTCAAATAGCCTCGGCTATCACCTCATTTTGTCCGGTCGTGATGGTCAAGTGGATTAAGGCGTCTTGTACATACCAGTTGCGTGGCTCCTGGGAGTATGGGTTCGAGTCACTTCTGGGGTGTGAGTTTTCAGTTGCATATTGTCCTGGGGACCATTCAGGCTTGTTCGCATTTGTGTTCCTCACGTGTGCCCCAAAGAATGAGGTGATTTGGTAAAATGCTATGCCCAAGATTACTATCCGAGTGCCGGCGGTGGGGTGGTTCAAATAGCCTCGGCTATCACCTCATTTTGTCCGGTCGTGATGGTCAAGTGGATTAAGGCGTCTTGTACATACCAGTTGCGTGGCTCCTGGGAGTATGGGTTCGAGTCACTTCTGGGGTGTGAGTTTTCAGTTGCATATTGTCCTGGGGACCATTCAGGCTTGTTCGCATTTGTGTTCCTCACGTGTGCCCCAAAGAATGAGGTGATTTGGTAAAATGCTATGCCCAAGATTACTATCCGAGTGCCGGCGGTGGGGTGGTTCAAATAGCCTCGGCTATCACCTCATTTTGTCCGGTCGTGATGGTCAAGTGGATTAAGGCGTCTTGTACATACCAGTTGCGTGGCTCCTGGGAGTATGGGTTCGAGTCACTTCTGGGGTGTGAGTTTTCAGTTGCATATTGTCCTGGGGACCATTCAGGCTTGTTCGCATTTGTGTTCCTCACGTGTGCCCCAAAGAATGAGGTGATTTGGTAAAATGCTATGCCCAAGATTACTATCCGAGTGCCGGCGGTGGGGTGGTTCAAATAGCCTCGGCTATCACCTCATTTTGTCCGGTCGTGATGGTCAAGTGGATTAAGGCGTCTTGTACATACCAGTTGCGTGGCTCCTGGGAGTATGGGTTCGAGTCACTTCTGGGGTGTGAGTTTTCAGTTGCATATTGTCCTGGGGACCATTCAGGCTTGTTCGCATTTGTGTTCCTCACGTGTGCCCCAAAGAATGAGGTGATTTGGTAAAATGCTATGCCCAAGATTACTATCCGAGTGCCGGCGGTGGGGTGGTTCAAATAGCCTCGGCTATCACCTCATTTTGTCCGGTCGTGATGGTCAAGTGGATTAAGGCGTCTTGTACATACCAGTTGCGTGGCTCCTGGGAGTATGGGTTCGAGTCACTTCTGGGGTGTGAGTTTTCAGTTGCATATTGTCCTGGGGACCATTCAGGCTTGTTCGCATTTGTGTTCCTCACGTGTGCCCCAAAGAATGAGGTGATTTGGTAAAATGCTATGCCCAAGATTACTATCCGAGTGCCGGCGGTGGGGTGGTTCAAATAGCCTCGGCTATCACCTCATTTTGTCCGGTCGTGATGGTCAAGTGGATTAAGGCGTCTTGTACATACCAGTTGCGTGGCTCCTGGGAGTATGGGTTCGAGTCACTTCTGGGGTGTGAGTTTTCTGTTGCATATTGTCCTGGGGACCATTCAGGCTTGTTCGCATTTGTGTTCCTCACGTGTGCCCCAAAGAATGAGGTGATTTGGTAAAATGCTATGCCCAAGATTACTATCCGAGTGCCGGCGGTGGGGTGGTTCAAATAGCCTCGGCTATCACCTCATTTTGTCCGGTCGTGATGGTCAAGTGGATTAAGGCGTCTTGTACATACCAGTTGCGTGGCTCCTGGGAGTATGGGTTCGAGTCACTTCTGGGGTGTGAGTTTTCAGTTGCATATTGTCCTGGGGACCATTCAGGCTTGTTCGCATTTGTGTTCCTCACGTGTGCCCCAAAGAATGAGGTGATTTGGTAAAATGCTATGCCCAAGATTACTATCCGAGTGCCGGCGGTGGGGTGGTTCAAATAGCCTCGGCTATCACCTCATTTTGTCCGGTCGTGATGGTCAAGTGGATTAAGGCGTCTTGTACATACCAGTTGCGTGGCTCCTGGGAGTATGGGTTCGAGTCACTTCTGGGGTGTGAGTTTTCAGTTGCATATTGTCCTGGGGACCATTCAGGCTTGTTCGCATTTGTGTTCCTCACGTGTGCCCCAAAGAATGAGGTGATTTGGTAAAATGCTATGCCCAAGATTACTATCCGAGTGCCGGCGGTGGGGTGGTTCAAATAGCCTCGGCTATCACCTCATTTTGTCCGGTCGTGATGGTCAAGTGGATTAAGGCGTCTTGTACATACCAGTTGCGTGGCTCCTGGGAGTATGGGTTCGAGTCACTTCTGGGGTGTGAGTTTTCAGTTGCATATTGTCCTGGGGACCATTCAGGCTTGTTCGCATTTGTGTTCCTCACGTGTGCCCCAAAGAATGAGGTGATTTGGTAAAATGCTATGCCCAAGATTACTATCCGAGTGCCGGCGGTGGGGTGGTTCAAATAGCCTCGGCTATCACCTCATTTTGTCCGGTCGTGATGGTCAAGTGGATTAAGGCGTCTTGTACATACCAGTTGCGTGGCTCCTGGGAGTATGGGTTCGAGTCACTTCTGGGGTGTGAGTTTTCAGTTGCATATTGTCCTGGGGACCATTCAGGCTTGTTCGCATTTGTGTTCCTCACGTGTGCCCCAAAGAATGAGGTGATTTGGTAAAATGCTATGCCCAAGATTACTATCCGAGTGCCGGCGGTGGGGTGGTTCAAATAGCCTCGGCTATCACCTCATTTTGTCCGGTCGTGATGGTCAAGTGGATTAAGGCGTCTTGTACATACCAGTTGCGTGGCTCCTGGGAGTATGGGTTCGAGTCACTTCTGGGGTGTGAGTTTTCAGTTATATATATATATATATATATATCAAACGACTTACTCATCACGGCTCGGGAAGATTTTCAGCAAGTGACTTGGTCATCACACTGTAGGTGTGGAAGCCCCGGCTATCAATACAAACATATGACTTGTCCAACACTGGTATGGCAGCCCTTGCAATTCAAGCATTCACTGGCAATACTCTATTACCTAGCAACAAGAAGTGGAAGCTCTTCACCCATCAAATATTTCTTGAAGACAAATATCCATTCAGCATTTTCACCTGATTAATTTTATCTAACTCGTTCCTCCTTTACCTCGGCGGACTAGTCTAATGATCTAATTACTTGTTTAAACTTAGGCTAACCGGTAGCGTAGTTTTGAGAGGCGCTGTCACTGAAGAACAAAGGTGCGTCAGGAGTTAGGCAGCTATTACTTAAACTTTCTATTTCATTTTCTCAGCGAGAACTTTGAGGCTCGTGCGTATCTATTCTGAACACTTCGGTTGTATGTGTGAGTGTGTGTATGTGTGTGTGAGAGAGAGAGAGAGAGAGAGAGAGAGACAACACGCCTCCTGCTATAGAGCACCTCAGTGTCAGTACCTCTTATCTCCACTGTACGAGAAAGAAAAGAAAAGGCGAGAGAAAAATGACGTAATTAGAAAAAAAACCTACACTCCCTGTGACGGGCTGAGGTAGCACCCTCCCGTTCCTTCACAAGGGTGAGGCAGCACCCACCCCTTCCATCACCAGGGTGAGGCAGCACCCACCCGTTCCATTACCAGGCTGAGGCAGCACCCACCCGTTATTTCACCAGAGTGAGGCAGCACCCCCCCCCCTTCCATCACCAGGGTGAGGCAGCACCCACCCCTTCCTTCACCAGGGTGAGGCAGCACCCACCCGTTCCATCACCAGGCTGAGGCAGCACCCACCCGTTCCATCACCAGGGTGAGGCAGCACCCACCAGTTCCTTCACCAGGGTGAGGCAGCACCTACCCCTTCCATCACCAGGGTGAGGCAGCACACACCCGTTCCTTCACCAGGGTGAGGCAGCACCCACCACTTCCATCACCAGGCTCAGCAAACACAAATCGTCTAGAAAACGTTCGTCTATCTCTTCCCATAGGTGTGGGAATGATTTGCATCCAGAATGGTGCAGGAGAGCCTTTGCGAAACTTTTAATAAAAAAATCCAAACACAGTGGTTTTATAATAAATTGTTTTTCTACAACTATTTTGTTCCTAATGTATTACAAATAGTTTTTACATGTTTAAATATAAAATTTATGGTGTTTTTTGTAAAATTCATTAATAAATTGTGAATGATATTTAATGGCTGAATGAAACCTTCAAAATACATTTAGTTATTCTATGATCAGAAAAAAGTAGTTTTCCAAATTTTCTAAAAATCGCTTTTTTTTTTTTAACACAATTTGACTCCTTATTCATTCCACTAAACACTAATATCATGTTTAAATATATAATTTATATATTATTCTCTAAAATAATTTATATAAATTATAAAAGTTGCTGGAAAGTGGTGTGAAAGAATCTGGAAAGAACGTTTTGTTGTCCTATATATTGGCGTGTTCTTATTAACTATGTCTCAAGTGCACAGTTTATCAAACAAGAAGATTAACATTCGTCAACCCTTAAAATCTTATATGTTATCTTGCTGGTGCAAAATGGGTGAATCTTTAGGAATAGCTAGTATCTATATGACAAATAGTGTTTTCCCTAACTCAAACATTGTAGGGTTCATTATTCTACACATATTTCTAATGACTCTTAGATGTTTACATTCTATGAAGTATAACTGTGAAGGCTGTGTCCATCACTCTCACCACAGATTCTTAAACTCCTCTCTGCAGGTTCAACAATAATTGTTTCCATTCTGAATCTCCATGGACATTTGTATCCAAAATGAAACCAATGTGGTTTCCTTCAGTCAGCACATTTGCTCATTCATTTCCACAGATTCCAACATGATAGGGGATTTACAAAAATTTGGCTATTCATATTGTTATCTATTATATGAATGCATTTCCATATGATAAGACAAATACATGAGTTTATGATAAATTCGTTTTCTGTGATATAACATTGCTATGTTGTTTTTTCTTTAAACCCCATACTGAGCTAAATCACGAGAGTATATATTGCTTTTTAAGAAGCGCCACCACTGACCGCCAATAAAGTGCACACATCAATTATAACTCTATTAGAAATAACACACAAGCCATGCCCAACTGTCGATCAACATTGACGCTGCACACACACTCAGGCGCCTAGACTCAAAATTGCCACTCATCAGTCATATCGAGGAGAAAACTTTGACAAATTTTACCTATCATAAATAACAAGCACCGACATTGACTGACAAGTGCTCATATCAAGTCTAACTCTAAGAAACAACACGCAATCGTTGTAAATAACCACGTCAACACGGACTCTGGACACTATATACGTCTCCCAACATCATCACTCATGCTGTCATCAAGATGGAAATGTTAGGACTTCTCCTTCATTGCTTCTATATACACAGCAATGTGCTGTTATTCTGCTATTTCCCGGCCAACAGCCCCGCTTCTGTGCCAGTTAAGTCCGCTAAGGGCTCACCGTAGCTAGTTGGAACTGGTTTTTCCGAGTAGCTGAATTTTAAACAGCAACAACAGTTGCTACCCTATTCTATATGAAAGATTACACAGTGTAGATCAAAAGCTAGCAATAAGCTCATCTAATATTCCCATCTCACAGGATGGTTAGTCAAACATTCAATCAGGGTAGAAAATCCAAGCCAAGGGTACAAAAACAAATCAAGTTTGACTAAAAATCAGGAGAGAACATTAAGTGCATTAAGGCTGATCTAATAACCTCCACTAGCACACTCTGGTAGAGCGCAAGAATATCTTCCAATTTTCCTGAGAGTATGAAGTGATTACAGAGCTCAAAGCTACCTTATACCACTTGGTCTGAAGTCACTTATAACAGGGCAATTACAGATATAGTGTTGGGGAGTATGTCCCAGCTCTTGTTTACATAGTTTATAATTGGAATGTTCACCATTGGGGGATTCATTACCTACAACCACCTGACATATATATCGATATCCCAGTACCTAATTTCTAGTGCAGTGCTATCTAGTGCAACCCAATTCCCTAATATATGAACCTAAGCTATACAATTTGTACCGTAGATTTATTAAGTTGGATTAGGGCATGCGGCTATGCCCAAGGAAACATAGTTAGTATAAATGGGGTTAAGTCAGAGTTGGAAAATGTTGTAGGTTGAGTACCTCCAGGCTCTGTCCTGGGACCTCTGTTGTTTATAATACTGTATATAATACAGAAAAAATAGATATTATTGCACTTACCGAAACGTGGATGAATGTAGAAAATAGAGAACTATTAGCTGAATATCAAATATATGGATTTAAACTATTTCACACAGATAGATATATTAGACGAGGAGGTGGAGTAGCCATATATGTTAGGGACAATTTGAAATGTAGTCTCAAAGAGGGAATCAAAACAGAGCCACACACAGAAACTATTTGGATTGAATTAAACGAAAAAGCTAATAATATTATAATAGGAGTAATATATAGGCCACCAAATTTAGACAGAATGGAAGCAAAGCATCTATGGGATGAAATATCTAGAGCATCTAGATCTAACAGTATTTATGTCATGGGTGACTTTAATTTTAGCGGAATAAACTGGTTGAACAAAACAGGGAATAGTGAAGCAGAAGATTTTCTAGAATTAATTGACGATTGCTTTCTTACGCAACACATTAAGGAACCAACACGGGAAAATAATATTTTAGATTTAGTGTTAACTAACAGGGAAACGCAAATTAATGACATCGAAATAGGGAGTGAGCTAGGGAGCAGTGATCACAAGGAAATCAGATTTAGCATAGAATGGAATAGACCAGTAGGAGAAAATTCTGTTAAAGTGCCAGATTTTCGAAAAGCTGATTTTAATAGCCTAAGAAATTTTTTGGGTCAAATTGATTGGAAAGTCTTGGGTATGGGGTGTGGGCCGGTCTTGGAGCGAGACATGAACCCAGCGATAGGTGACTTAAATGGGGATTTCGATGTGGATTCAATATATAACTTATTTAAGAATATTCTAAACAAAGCACAGGAACGTAGTATACCATACAAACTGAATAGATCGAATACTAATGACCCAAAGTGGATAACAAAGAATTTGAAGAACCTTATAGGTAAAAAGAGAGCTTGGTACAAAAGGATTAAAAATGGGGAGGTCACTTTAGAACAGGAATTCGTACAACTGGTTAGAAATGTTAAAAAAGAGATAAGGAAAGCAAAAAGAAACTATGAAGTTCGCATAGCAGGGCAAGCAAAGACAAATCCTAAAGGGTTTTTTCAGTTATATCGTACTAAGACTAGGGAAAGGATAGGTCCATTAAAAACTGAGACAGGTCAAATAACAGATAGTGATGAAGAGATGAGTAGTATTTTTAATAAATATTTTGTATCTGTATTTACTAAAGAGGAACTTAACAATATGCCTTCAGCCGAACAAGTCTATGTGGGTGGGGACGAGGACAGGTTGACGAGTTTAGCAGTTACCAGGGAGGATGTTCTTAAACAAATAGTAAAACTCAAACCAAACAAATCCCCAGGGCCGGATGAAGTGTTTGCCAGGGTGCTTAAAGAATGCAAAGAGGAGCTTTGTGACCCACTGTCAACCATATTTAATAAATCAATAGAGTCAGGCAGAGTGCCAGAGTTTTGGAAAGCTGCTAATGTGATACCAGTTTTTAAGAAAGGAGATAGATCACTTGCGTCTAACTATCGACCAATTAGCCTAACGTCTATTGTGGGAAAGTTACTCGAATCTATAATAGCAAATAAAATTCGTCTTCATCTTGAAAAACATAAATTAATAATTGAGTCGCAACATGGTTTTATAAATGGCCGTTCATGTTTAACAAATTTGTTATCTTTTTATTCTAGCATTGTTGAGGCAGTTGATAGTGGTAAGGATTGCGATGTTGTATACCTTGACTTTAGCAAAGCTTTTGATACAGTGCCACATGAAAGACTGATTAAAAAGATAGAGTCTCATGGTATTGGGGGTGCTATATTAAGCTGGATTAGGGCGTGGCTATACCAAAGGAAACAGAGAGTTAGTATAAATGGAATCAAGTCAGAGTGGGAAAATGTTGTAAGTGGAGTGCCTCAAGGCTCTGTCCTGGGACCTCTGTTGTTTATAATATATATAAATGATTTAGATTCAGGTTTGAGTAGCAACATTTGCAAATTTGCCGATGATACGAAAATCGGTAGGGAAATTAATTCGGAGGAGGACTCACTATCACTTCAAGTTGATCTAGATAGGGTTTTGAAATGGTCAAAGGATTGGCAGATGCAGTTTAATGCTGATAAATGTAAAGTTCTGAGGTTAGGTAATGATGATAGAGTTACAAGATACGAGCTAGATGGTGTTGTGATTGCGAAGTCGGATTGCGAAAGGGATCTGGGAGTTATGATTAGTAAGAATTTAAAACAAAAGGATCAATGCATAAATGTTCGTAATAAGGCAAATCGGACACTTGGATTTATTAATCGCAGCGTTAGTAACAAGACACCTGGTGTGGTTCTCAAGCTATATCTTGCTCTAGTTAGGCCCCATTTAGATTATGCAGTTTAGTTTTGGTCGCCATATTATAGAATGGATATAAATTCACTTGAACGTGTCCAGCGTAGGATGACTAAGTTAATTCCCCAAATTAGAAATCTTTCATATGAAGAAAGATTAACAAAGCTTAAGTTGCATTCACTGGAAAGGCGAAGAGTTAGGGGTGACATGATAGAGGTTTACAAGTGGATGAATGGACATAACCGGGGGGATATTAATAGGGTATTAAAAGTATCAACACAGGACAGAACACGAAACAATGGATATAAATTGGATAAGTTTAGATTTAGGAAAGACTTGGGTAAATACTGGTTCAGTAACAGGGTTGTTGATTTGTGGAACCGGTTGCCGCGTAACGTTGTGGAGGTGGGGTCCCTCGATTGTTTCAAGCACGGGTTGGACAAGTATATGAGTGGGATTGGGTGGTTATAGAATAGGAGCTGCCTCGTATGGGCCAATAGGCCTTCTGCAGTTACCTTTGTTCTTATGTTCTTATGTATATATAAATGATTTAGATTCAGGTTTGAGAATTTAAAACCAAAAGATCAATGCATGAATGTTCGTAATAAGGCAAATAGGACACTAGGATTTATTAATCGAAGGGTTAATAACAAGACACCTGGTTTTGTTCTTCAGCTTTATCTTGCTCTTTAAAACTATTCATTCCCGTGCCGTCTCTTGGGTGGCTGAATTCTTATCAATCAATCAATTTGTTGCTCTGGTTAGGCCCCATTTTGATTATGCAGTTCAGTTTTGGTCGCCGTACTATAGAATTGATATAAATTCACTTGAACGAACGAATGATAAAGTTAATTCCCCAAATTAGAAACCTTTCATATAAGGAGAGATTAACAAAGCTTAAATTGCATTCACTGAAAAGGCAAAGAGTTAGGTGTGACATGATAGAGGTTTACAAGTTGATGAATGAACATAACATAAGAACATAAGAACATAAGAACAAAGGTAACTGCAGAAGGCCTATTGGCCCATACGAGGCAGCTCCTATTCTATAACCACCCAATCCCACTCATATACTTGTCCAACCCGCGCTTGAAACAATCGAGGGACCCCACCTCCACCACGTTACGCGGCAATTGGTTCCACAAATCTACAACCCTGTTACTGAACCAGTATTTACCCAAGTCTTTCCTAAATCTAAACTTATCCAATTTATACCCATTGTTTCGTGTTCTGTCCTGTGTTGATACTTTTAATACCCTATTAATATCCCCCTTGTTATGTCCATTCACCCACTTGTAAACCTCTATCATGTCGCCCCTAACTCTTCGCCTTTCCAGTGAATGCAACTTAAGCTTTGTTAATCTTTCTTCATATGAAAGATTTCTAATTTGGGGAATTAACTTAGTCATCCTACGCTGGACACGTTCAAGTGAATTTATATCCATTCTATAATATGGCGACCAAAACTAAACTGCATAATCTAAATGGGGCCTAACTAGAGCAAGATATAGCTTGAGAACCACACCAGGTGTCTTGTTACTAACGCTGCGATTAATAAATCCAAGTGTCCGATTTGCCTTATTACGAACATTTATGCATTGATCCTTTTGTTTTAAATTCTTACTAATCATAACTCCCAGATCCCTTTCGCAATCCGACTTCGCAATCACAACACCATCTAGCTCGTATCTTGTAACTCTATCATCATTACCTAACCTCAGAACTTTACATTTATCAGCATTAAACTGCATCTGCCAATCCTTTGACCATTTCAAAACCCTATCTAGATCAACTTGAAGTGATAGTGAGTCCTCCTCCGAATTAATTTCCCTACCGATTTTCGTATCATCGGCAAATTTGCAAATGTTGCTACTCAAACCTGAATCTAAATCATTTATATATATTATAAACAACAGAGGTCCCAGGACAGAGCCTTGAGGCACTCCACTTACAACATTTTCCCACTCTGACTTGATTCCATTTATACTAACTCTCTGTTTCCTTTGGTATAGCCATGCCCTAATCCAGCTTAATATAGCACCCCCAATACCATGAGACTCTATTTTTTTAATCAGTCTTTCATGTGGCACTGTATCAAAAGCTTTGCTAAAGTCAAGGTATACAACATCGCAATCCTTACCACTATCAACTGCCTCAACAATGCTAGAATAAAAAGATAACAAATTTGTTAAACATGAACGGCCATTTATAAAACCATGTTGCGACTCAATTATTAATTTATGTTTTTCAAGATGAAGACAAATTTTATTTGCTATTATAGATTCGAGTAACTTTCCCACAATAGACGTTAGGCTAATTGGTCGATAGTTAGACGCAAGTGATCTATCTCCTTTCTTAAAAACTGGTATCACATTAGCAACTTTCCAAAACTCTGGCACTCTGCCTGACTCTATTGATTTATTAAATATGGTTGACAGTGGGTCACAAAGCTCCTCTTTGCATTCTTTAAGCACCCTAGCAAACACTTCATCCGGCCCTGGGGATTTGTTTGGTTTGAGTTTTACTATTTGTTTAAGAACATCCTCCCTGGTAACTGCTAAACTCGTCAACCTGTCCTCGTCCCCACCCACATAGACTTGTTCGGCTGAAGGCATATTGTTAAGTTCCTCTTTAGTAAATACAGATACAAAATATTTATTAAAAATACTACTCATCTCTTCATCACTATCTGTTATTTGACCTGTCTCAGTTTTTAATGGACCTATCCTTTCCCTAGTCTTAGTACGATATAACTGAAAAAAACCTTTAGGATTTGTCTTTGCTTGCCCTGCTATGCGAACTTCATAGTTTCTTTTTGCTTTCCTTATCTCTTTTTTAACATTTCTAACCAGTTGTACGAATTCCTGTTCTAAAGTGACCTCCCCATTTTTAATCCTTTTGTACCAAGCTCTCTTTTTACCTATAAGGTTCTTCAAATTCTTTGTTATCCACTTTGGGTCATTAGTATACGATCTATTCAATTTGTATGGTATACTACGTTCCTGTGCTTTGTTTAGAATATTATTAAATAAGTTATATATTGAATCCACATCGAAATCCCCATTTAAGTCACCTATCGCTGGGTTCATGTCTCGCTCCAAGACCGGCCCACACCCCATACCCAAGCCTTTCCAATCAATTTGACCCAAAAAATTTCTTAGGCTATTAAAATCAGCTTTTCGAAAATCTGGCACTTTAACAGAATTTTCTCCTACTGGTCTATTCCATTCTATGCTAAATCTGATTTCTTTGTGATCACTGCTCCCTAGCTCACTCCCTATTTCGATGTCATTAATTTGCGTTTCCCTGTTAGTTAACACTAAATCTAAAATATTATTTTCCCGTGTTGGTTCCTTAATGTGTTGCGTAAGAAAGCAATCGTCAATTAATTCTAGAAAATCTTCTGCTTCACTATTCCCTGTTTTGTTCAACCAGTTTATTCCGCTAAAATTAAAGTCACCCATGACATAAATACTGTTAGATCTAGATGCTCTAGATATTTCATCCCATAGATGCTTTGCTTCCATTCTGTCTAAATTTGGTGGCCTATATATTACTCCTATTATAATATTATTAGCTTTTTCGTTTAATTCAATCCAAATAGTTTCTGTGTGTGGCTCTGTTTTGATTCCCTCTTTGAGACTACATTTCAAATTGTCCCTAACATATATGGCTACTCCACCTCCTCGTCTAATATATCTATCTGTGTGAAATAGTTTAAATCCATATATTTGATATTCAGCTAATAGTTCTCTATTTTCTACATTCATCCACGTTTCGGTAAGTGCAATAATATCTATTTTTTCTGTGCAGACAAGAGCATTTAATTCGTTAATTTTATTTCTTAGACTTCTACTGTTAGTGTAATATACCCTAAGTGAATTGTTATTTTGCGGACCTTCTCTTTCCCTGATCGTTTTGCCAATTCCTTTCTCCCACAAACACATACTTTTATTACCTCCTTCCTCCAAATCAATTCCCATACCTCTATCTACTAACAGTTTAAACCCAAACAAACACCTCTAACCACTTCTTCTAGCGAGTTCGCAACAGCAACAACCCCAGCTCTCGATAGATGCACCCCATCACGAGCATACATTTCATTTCTTCCATAGAAGTGTTCCCAGTTGTCTATGAAAGATATTGCATTTGATTTGCAATATCTTTCCAGCCGGCAATTGACACCAAGTGCCCTCGATATCCATTCATTTCCCACTCCCTTTCTTGGAAGAATGCCACATATGATCGGGATTCCTCCCTTGCTCCTAACTAACTCTATGGCTGTTTTATACCTCTGAATCAGTTCCTCACTCCTGACTCGACCAACATCATTTCCTCCCACGCTAATGCAAATAATGGGATTGTTCCTATTACCAGCCATAATATCATTCATGTTGTTTATAATATCACCAATGCCAGCTCCGGGATAGCAAACCCTTAACCTGTTCCCCCTATCTCTAGCACAAAACGTTCTATCCAAATACCTTATCTGGGAATCTCCCACAACTAATGTTTGCTTAGGTACTTCCTTTACTTTCTGAGGGGCCTGCGCTTCCTTTCTCTTCGTTGCTTTCCCTTTTGCGCGATCCACAGTCTCTCCACAGCACTCGTCCTCCAAAACGTCAAATGAATTTGAAGTTGCTATGGCGTTTGAAGGCGGCTTTATCAAAGTCTTCTTAAGGCCCCTGTCTTTCGCAACTCTCCAAGACGAGGTCCCTTTACTGCTGGTCTCCTCCTTCGTTACTTCTCGTTGTTTTTTAAGCTGACGCACCTCCTCCCGCAGAGAGTCCAACTCTGTCCTCAGGGCTCCCACTAGAGTCACCAGAATAACAAATGGGATATTAAAAGTATCAGCACCAGACAGAACACGAAATAATGGGTATAAATTGCATAAGTTTAGATTTAGGAAAGACCTGGGAAAATACTGGTTCGGTAACAGGGTTGTTGATTTGTGGAACCAATTACCGCCAAACGTGGTGGAGTCCATTGATTGTTTCAAACATGGGTTCGACATGTATATGAGTGGGCTTGGGTGTTTATAAGAGTGGCAAAATGTTGTAAGCGGAGTGCCTCAAGCCTCTGGACTGGGACCTCTGTTGTTTATAATAAATATAAATATTTTAGATTAAGGTTTGAGTAGCAACATTTGCAAATTTGCCGATGATACAAAAATCGGTAGGGAAATAAACATGGAAGAAGACTCACTATCACTTCAAGTTGATTTAAATAAGGTTTTGAAATGGTCAAAAGACTGGCAGATGCAGTTTAATGATGATAAATGTAAAGTTTTGAGGCTAGGTAAAGATGATAGAGTTACAAGATACGAGCTAAATGGTGTTGAGATTACGAGATCGGATTGCGAAAGGGATCAGGGAGTTATGATTAGTACGAATTTAAAACCAAAGGATCAATGCATGAATGTTCGTAATAATGCAAATAGGATGCTAGGATTTATTAATCGAAGTGTTAGTAACAAGACACCTGGTGTTGTTCTTCAGCTATTTCTTGCTCTGGTTAGACCCCATTTAGATTATGCAGTTCAGTTTTGGTCGCCATTCTATAGAATGGATATAAATTCATTTGAAAGTGTCCAACGTAGGATATCAAAGTTAAATCCCCAAATTAGCAAACTTTCGTATAAAGAAAGATTAGTAAAGTTAAAATTGCATTCACTGCAAATGCGAAGAGTTAGGGGTGACATGATAGAGGTTTACAAGTTGATGGATGAGACATAACAAAGGGGAAATTCTTAGGGGTATTAAAAGTATCAACACAAGACAGAACACTAAACAATGGGTATAAGACCAGACCACACACTAGAAGTTGAAGGGACGACGACGTTTCGGTCCGTCCTGGACCATTCTCAAGTCGATTGAGAATGGTCTTCAGCCACGTTATTGTGACTCATCGCCTGCATAATGGGTATAAATTACCTAAGAACATAAGAACAAAGGTAACTGCAGAAGGCCTATTGGCCCATACGAGGCAGCTCCTATTCTATAACCACCCAATCCCACTCATATACTTGTCCAACCCGTGCTTGAAACAATCGAGGGACCCCACCTCCACAATGTTACGCGGCAATTGGTTCCACAAATCAACAACCCTGTTACTGAACCAGTATTTACCCAAGTCTTTCCTAAATCTAAACTTATCCAATTTATATCCATTGTTTCGTGTTCTGTCCTGTGTTGATACTTTTAATACCCTATTAATATCCCCCCGGTTATGTCCATTCATCCACTTGTAAACCTCTATCATGTCACCCCTAACTCTTCGCCTTTCCAGTGAATGCAACTTAAGCTTTGTTAATCTTTCTTCATATGAAAGATTTCTAATTTGGGGAATTAACTTAGTCATCCTACGCTGGACACGTTCAAGTGAATTTATATCCATTCTATAATATGGCGACCAAAATTGAACTGCATAATCTAAATGGGGCCTAACTAGAGCAAGATATAGCTTGAGAACCACACCAGGTGTCTTGTTACTAACGCTGCGATTAATAAATCCAAGTGTCCGATTTGCCTTATTACGAACATTTATGCATTGATCCTTTTGTTTTAAATTCTTACTAATCATAACTCCCAGATCCCTTTCGCAATCCGACTTCGCAATCACAACACCATCTAGCTCGTATCTTGTAACTCTATCATCATTACCTAACCTCAGAACTTTACATTTATCAGCATTAAACTGCATCTGCCAATCCTTTGACCATTTCAAAACCCTATCTAGATCAACTTGAAGTGATAGTGAGTCCTCCTCCGAATTAATTTCCCTACCGATTTTCGTATCATCGGCAAATTTGCAAATGTTGCTACTCAAACCTGAATCTAAATCATTTATATATATTATAAACAACAGAGGTCCCAGGACAGAGCCTTGAGGCACTCCACTTACAACATTTTCCCACTCTGACTTGATTCCATTTATACTAACTCTCTGTTTCCTTTGGTATAGCCATGCCCTAATCCAGCTTAATATAGCACCCCCAATACCATGAGACTCTATTTTTTTAATCAGTCTTTCATGTGGCTTTAGGATTTGCCTTTGCTTAACCTGCTATACGAACTTCAGAGTTTCTTTTTTTCAACTTCATAGTGGTGGAGGAATTATTTTTCGAACTTCATAGTAGTGGAGGTGGGCTCCCTCGATTGTTTCAAGCGCGGGTTAGACATGTATATTAGTGGGATTGGGTGGTTATAGATAGGAGCTGCCTGGTATGGGCTAATAGGCCTTCTGCAGTTACCTTTGTTCTTATGTTTTTGCCCTCATTTTTGCATCCCATACACATCTTGTGGGTGGTAGTGGAAATGGTTACAGAAGCACATATATGGGCTTAGGGACTGAACCCCACAATACATTTAGCTAAGCTGGTTATAATTTTGATGATATAGTTACAAAATTCAATATAAGTCATCACATTATCGAGATCAAGAACATAAGAACATAAGAACAAAGGTAACTGCAGAAGGCCTATTGGCCCATACGAGGCAGCTCCTATTCTATAACCACCCAATCCCACTCATATACTTGTCCAACCCGTGCTTGAAACAATTGAGGGACCCCACCTCCACAATGATACGCGGCAATTGGTTCCACAAATCAACAACCCTGTTACTGAACCAGTATTTACCCAAGTCTTTCCTAAATCTAAACTTATCCAATTTATATCCATTGTTTCGTGTTCTGTCCTGTGTTGATACTTTTAATACCCTATTAATATCCCCCCGGTTATGTCCATTCATCCACTTGTAAACCTCTATCATGTCACCCCTAACTCTTCGCCTTTCCAGTGAATGCAACTTAAGCTTTGTTAATCTTTCTTCATATGAAAGATTTCTAATTTGGGGAATTAACTTAGTCATCCTACGCTGGACACGTTCAAGTGAATTTATATCCATTCTATAATATGGCGACCAAAATTGAACTGCATAATCTAAATGGGGCCTAACTAGAGCAAGATATAGCTTGAGAACCACACCAGGTGTCTTGTTACTAACGCTGCGATTAATAAATCCAAGTGTCCGATTTGCCTTATTACGAACATTTATGCATTGATCCTTTTGTTTTAAATTCTTACTAATCATAACTCCCAGATCCCTTTCGCAATCCGACTTCGCAATCACAACACCATCTAGCTCGTATCTTGTAACTCTATCATCATTACCTAACCTCAGAACTTTACATTTATCAGCATTAAACTGCATCTGCCAATCCTTTGACCATTTCAAAACCCTATCTAGATCAACTTGAAGTGAAAGTGAGTCCTCCTCCGAATTAATTTCCCTACCGATTTTCGTATCATCGGCAAATTTGCAAATGTTGCTACTCAAACCTGAATCTAAATCATTTATATATATTATAAACAACAGAGGTCCCAGGACAGAGCCTTGAGGCACTCCACTTACAACATTTTCCCACTCTGACTTGATTCCATTTATACTAACTCTCTGTTTCCTTTGGTATAGCCATGCCCTAATCCAGCTTAATATAGCACCCCCAATACCATGAGACTCTATTTTTTTAATCAGTCTTTCATGTGGCTTTAGGATTTGCCTTTGCTTAACCTGCTATACGAACTTCAGAGTTTCTTTTTTTCAACTTCATAGTGGTGGAGGAATTATTTTTCGAACTTCATAGTAGTGGAGGTGGGCTCCCTCGATTGTTTCAAGCGCGGGTTAGACATGTATATTAGTGGGATTGGGTGGTTATAGATAGGAGCTGCCTGGTATGGGCTAATAGGCCTTCTGCAGTTACCTTTGTTCTTATGTTTTTGCCCTCATTTTTGCATCCCATACACATCTTGTGGGTGGTAGTGGAAATGGTTACAGAAGCACATATATGGGCTTAGGGACTGAACCCCACAATACATTTAGCTAAGCTGGTTATAATTTTGATGATATAGTTACAAAATTCAATATAAGTCATCACATTATCGAGATCAAGAACATAAGAACATAAGAACAAAGGTAACTGCAGAAGGCCTATTGGCCCATACGAGGCAGCTCCTATTCTATAACCACCCAATCCCACTCATATACTTGTCCAACCCGTGCTTGAAACAATCGAGGGACCCCACCTCCACAATGATACGCGGCAATTGGTTCCACAAATCAACAACCCTGTTACTGAACCAGTATTTACCCAAGTCTTTCCTAAATCTAAACTTATCCAATTTATATCCATTGTTTCGTGTTCTGTCCTGTGTTGATACTTTTAATACCCTATTAATATCCCCCCGGTTATGTCCATTCATCCACTTGTAAACCTCTATCATGTCACCCCTAACTCTTCGCCTTTCCAGTGAATGCAACTTAAGCTTTGTTAATCTTTCTTCATATGAAAGATTTCTAATTTGGGGAATTAACTTAGTCATCCTACGCTGGACACGTTCAAGTGAATTTATATCCATTCTATAATATGGCGACCAAAATTGAACTGCATAATCTAAATGGGGCCTAACTAGAGCAAGATATAGCTTGAGAACCACACCAGGTGTCTTGTTACTAACGCTGCGATTAATAAATCCAAGTGTCCGATTTGCCTTATTACGAACATTTATGCATTGATCCTTTTGTTTTAAATTCTTACTAATCATAACTCCCAGATCCCTTTCGCAATCCGACTTCGCAATCACAACACCATCTAGCTCGTATCTTGTAACTCTATCATCATTACCTAACCTCAGAACTTTACATTTATCAGCATTAAACTGCATCTGCCAATCCTTTGACCATTTCAAAACCCTATCTAGATCAACTTGAAGTGATAGTGAGTCCTCCTCCGAATTAATTTCCCTACCGATTTTCGTATCATCGGCAAATTTGCAAATGTTGCTACTCAAACCTGAATCTAAATCATTTATATATATTATAAACAACAGAGGTCCCAGGACAGAGCCTTGAGGCACTCCACTTACAACATTTTCCCACTCTGACTTGATTCCATTTATACTAACTCTCTGTTTCCTTTGGTATAGCCATGCCCTAATCCAGCTTAATATAGCACCCCCAATACCATGAGACTCTATTTTTTTAATCAGTCTTTCATGTGGCTTTAGGATTTGCCTTTGCTTAACCTGCTATACGAACTTCAGAGTTTCTTTTTTTCAACTTCATAGTGGTGGAGGAATTATTTTTCGAACTTCATAGTAGTGGAGGTGGGCTCCCTCGATTGTTTCAAGCGCGGGTTAGACATGTATATTAGTGGGATTGGGTGGTTATAGATAGGAGCTGCCTGGTATGGGCTAATAGGCCTTCTGCAGTTACCTTTGTTCTTATGTTTTTGCCCTCATTTTTGCATCCCATACACATCTTGTGGGTGGTAGTGGAAATGGTTACAGAAGCACATATATGGGCTTAGGGACTGAACCCCACAATACATTTAGCTAAGCTGGTTATAATTTTGATGATATAGTTACAAAATTCAATATAAGTCATCACATTATCGAGATCAAGAACATAAGAACATAAGAACAAAGGTAACTGCAGAAGGCCTATTGGCCCATACGAGGCAGCTCCTATTCTATAACCACCCAATCCCACTCATATACTTGTCCAACCCGTGCTTGAAACAATTGAGGGACCCCACCTCCACAATGATACGCGGCAATTGGTTCCACAAATCAACAACCCTGTTACTGAACCAGTATTTACCCAAGTCTTTCCTAAATCTAAACTTATCCAATTTATATCCATTGTTTCGTGTTCTGTCCTGTGTTGATACTTTTAATACCCTATTAATATCCCCCCGGTTATGTCCATTCATCCACTTGTAAACCTCTATCATGTCACCCCTAACTCTTCGCCTTTCCAGTGAATGCAACTTAAGCTTTGTTAATCTTTCTTCATATGAAAGATTTCTAATTTGGGGAATTAACTTAGTCATCCTACGCTGGACACGTTCAAGTGAATTTATATCCATTCTATAATATGGCGACCAAAATTGAACTGCATAATCTAAATGGGGCCTAACTAGAGCAAGATATAGCTTGAGAACCACACCAGGTGTCTTGTTACTAACGCTGCGATTAATAAATCCAAGTGTCCGATTTGCCTTATTACGAACATTTATGCATTGATCCTTTTGTTTTAAATTCTTACTAATCATAACTCCCAGATCCCTTTCGCAATCCGACTTCGCAATCACAACACCATCTAGCTCGTATCTTGTAACTCTATCATCATTACCTAACCTCAGAACTTTACATTTATCAGCATTAAACTGCATCTGCCAATCCTTTGACCATTTCAAAACCCTATCTAGATCAACTTGAAGTGATAGTGAGTCCTCCTCCGAATTAATTTCCCTACCGATTTTCGTATCATCGGCAAATTTGCAAATGTTGCTACTCAAACCTGAATCTAAATCATTTATATATATTATAAACAACAGAGGTCCCAGGACAGAGCCTTGAGGCACTCCACTTACAACATTTTCCCACTCTGACTTGATTCCATTTATACTAACTCTCTGTTTCCTTTGGTATAGCCATGCCCTAATCCAGCTTAATATAGCACCCCCAATACCATGAGACTCTATTTTTTTAATCAGTCTTTCATGTGGCACTGTATCAAAAGCTTTGCTAAAGTCAAGGTATACAACATCGCAATCCTTACCACTATCAACTGCCTCAACAATGCTAGAATAAAAAGATAACAAATTTGTTAAACATGATCGGCCATTTATAAAACCATGTTGCGACTCAATTATTAATTTATGTTTTTCAAGATGAAGACGAATTTTATTTGCTATTATAGATTCGAGTAACTTTCCCACAATAGACGTTAGGCAAATTGGTCGATAGTTAGACGCAAGTGATCTATCTCCTTTCTTAAAAACTGGTATCACATTAGCAACTTTCCAAAACTCTGGCACTCTGCCTGACTCTATTGATTTATTAAATATGGTTGACAGTGGGTCACAAAGCTCCTCTTTGCATTCTTTAAGCACCCTGGCAAACACTTCATCCGGCCCTGGGGATTTGTTTGGTTTGAGTTTTACTATTTGTTTAAGAACATCCTCCCTGGTAACTGCTAAACTCGTCAACCTGTCCTCGTCCCCACCCACATAGACTTGTTCGGCTGAAGGCATATTGTTAAGTTCCTCTTTAGTAAATACAGATACAAAATATTTATTAAAAATACTACTCATCTCTTCATCACTATCTGTTATTTGACCTGTCTCAGTTTTTAATGGACCTATCCTTTCCCTAGTCTTAGTATGATATAACTGAAAAAACCCTTTAGGATTTGTCTTTGCTTGCCCTGCTATGCGAACTTCATAGTTTCTTTTTGCTTTCCTTATCTCTTTTTTAACATTTCTAACCAGTTGTACGAATTCCTGTTCTAAAGTGACCTCCCCATTTTTAATCCTTTTGTACCAAGCTCTCTTTTTACCTATAAGGTTCTTCAAATTCTTTGTTATCCACTTTGGGTCATTAGTATTCGATCTATTCAATTTGTATGGTATACTACGTTCCTGTGCTTTGTTTAGAATATTCTTAAATAAGTTATATATTGAATCCACATCGAAATCCCCATTTAAGTCACCTATCGCTGGGTTCATGTCTCGCTCCAAGACCGGCCCACACCCCATACCCAAGACTTTCCAATCAATTTGACCCAAAAAATTTCTTAGGCTATTAAAATCAGCTTTTCGAAAATCTGGCACTTTAACAGAATTTTCTCCTACTGGTCTATTGGTCAACCACAACTACAGTTTCTATGCAGGCGATGAGTAACAATAACGTGGCTAAAGTATGTTGACCAGACCACACACTAGAAGATGAAGGGATGACGACGTTTCGGTCCGTCCTGGACCATTCTCAAGTCGACAATCGACTTGAGAATGGTCCAGGACTTACTGAAACTTCGTCGTCCCTTCGCCTTCTAGTGTGTGGTCTGGTCATACAGTTTCTAAATTAAGTAATAGGCAGAATCAGATTGTAGAATATGTAGTTTAGTTGTAGAGTAGTTTACCACATCACATTGTTTGGATGTGTGACAATTGTATGATAGACATTATGTTAAATGTGCTTTTTGTTCTGTGATTTGTGTATTTGTACCCTATAATATATAGTATAAATATATACTATACTATACTATATACTATAGTATACAAATACAAATATTTATTCAGGTAAAGTACATACATAAAGGTAAGATACAAAAGTTGATGGATTTATAGATAGAGCTAGTACATACAATGCCTAAAGCCACTATTACGCAAAGCGTTTCAGGCAGGAAAAACACTAAGACTAAAACTTAATACTAATTGAGATTAAAGTATAAATTGTGTTGAGAAAAAATAGGAAAAAATGGAAAAAGGGGGGGGGGGAAACATGGCAGAAAAAGAGTAAAAATACAATTTGGTCAAAAAAAATACAGCATTGTTTAAAATAAAAGATATGGATTGACATTTTGGAGGTGAGGTAGGTTACATTGATTTAATTAGGTAGTACTTAGTTTTTATCTTAAACTGGTTGGGAGAGGTACAGTCTTTATCATAATTGGGAAGGTCATTCCATATTCGAGGTCCCTTGATTTGTAAAGCATTTCTAGTTTGACTAAGTCGTACTCTTGTAATATCAAATAGGTATTTGTTTCTGGTGTGGTGCTCATGGGATCTGTTACAACCTTCTAGGAAGCTTTTAAGGTCAGGATTGACATTACAGTTCAGCGTTTTATATATATAAAATACACATGAGAGGATGTGCAGGGACTTAATATCTAACATATTCAGAGATTTGAGTAAGGGTACATATATACTGCCCGGTTGCCTGAAATGCTATGCATACTATAGTGGCTTTAGGTATTGTATGCACTAGCTCTATCTATAAATCCAACATTATGTTTGTAAATCAACTATGTATGTACTTTCCTGAATAAAATTGACTTTACTTATATACTATGTGGTTTTGTTATCCCCTGTCGTTTGTGAGAAAAAAATGAATAATACGTTCGGCCAATGACTTTGACTTCGACTTGACTTTGACTTCGTTCATGGCATCGTATTTTCCATAATATATAAGGGTATGACAATGCATTTATATTATTGTGTATAAATAAGTTGGAAATTTCATGTACCCTAAAAATAGTCAAATAAAGAATAAGAATAATTAAATAATTGTTGTAGTAAATTGTCACACGTTCATCATACGCAAACGAACACACAGTGTGGAGCTGCAGTACAACAAGATCCCCGCCATTTTAAAACACAGCTTCGAATGTAAGTAATGTTTTTCTCGTACTAACACTGTGTTATACAATAGAATAGTTCTTGAATTCACAAATTTAGTTGTTACATCTGACAGAGTATGTTAGACGGTGTAATGCTGGTTGATGTTGACGTATTTGTGGGCTTGGTGGTGGTTTAAATGTGATGGCGTGGTCAGGTGTTGGAGACTGTGTTTTGATAGTATGGGTAGATTTGATATTGGTCTATAATTGTTTATGTCTGCCGGATTGCCTCCTTTATGAACTGGTGTTACTTTTGCTTTTTTAAGCTCTACGTTTTGCTCTATACTCTTATAAGCTAATAAGTAAGATAAGCTCTTATTTCTTGCTCTATAGTGTACCAGGCCTCTATACAGTACCAGGCGTCTGTATACAGACCTGTACTCTGTAAATACCCAAGTGTAGTTACAGGATGAGAGCTATGCTCTTGGTGTCCCGTCTACCCAGCACTTTTATATAACACTTTGAAACTACTGATGGTTTTGGCCCCCACCATCTTCTCACTTAACTTGTTCCAACCGTCTACAACTCTGTGAAAATATTTTTTCTTATATTTCTTCGTCATCTTTCTTTAGTTAGTTTAAATCTATGACCTCTAAGTTCTGCCCCTTCATTTCTGGGATCAACTTAGTAGCATGTCTTTGCACCTTTTCCAGTTTGTTGATGAGCTTCTTAAGATATGCCCCCCTCCCCATCCGGCCCGTTGGCGTCGTGAGGGGGCTTGGTGGACGGCTGCCGGAGTGTGATGCTCCGTGGGGCAGTCCTTTGTCCTTTTCTGGCCTTGCACTCCTGCTGCTGTCTTCTCTAATTGTGTCGGATCGCTTTTCCTTTTCCTTATGTTTCGTTTTTGTCCCCCCTCTTCTCCTATCTGCTTGTCGTTTCCTGCCAACCTTTTGCTTGTTTTAGATTATTTCTTTGGACTTCTTCTATTTTGACGCCCGGGTGCTTGAGGAGGCATACTCTTGCACCTGTAGAACTGTAGTACCCAAGGTCTCGAGCGAGGGGAACCTTTTGTTGTCAATCCCCCTTTCTTCGCTGAACCCGATCTCGACGGACTGACGGTTCTTAAGGAGGCGTTTGTGGGGCGTATACTCGCGACGCACCCCTAGGGGGCCCCGGCATGATCGGCGATAGCTTCATGTTGGGTGTCCTGCCTCTAATTGTGGCTCCATGGAGGGTATGGGGGCACATTCGTGGATGAATTTCTTTCTCTTCGTCTCTATGTTGTTGAATGTTTCCGTTGTACCCTCTCAGGCTCGTGGGGTGGGCGACCAAGCCCCCGAGTCGGCCTGTATTGGAAGACCAGGCTCTGTAGCTCCCGCTGCGTTGGGCCCCGACCTTGCTCCTCCCTTGACCGTCCTGACTTCTTCCCCCAGCTCCCCTCCCTCCTCTGTGGTTGGGTCGAGCCTCCAGCCCCCGGTGGTGACTACTTCGTCCCCTGGTGCGGCTAAGTCTCTCGTTGTGACTACTGCGCCTTTTAACCCCTCTCTCTCTAGGGGTTCTCAACGCCGTTCGCGCCCCAGCCGCACTCGCTCGATTCCTTCCCGTGCTGATGCGTATCAGGCCTTGTTTGGTCCTGCTTCATGGGCCAAATACTTTGATCTCCTCCCTCTTGATTCTGCGCCTCCTGATGATTTCTCCCTCCATCGGCATCTTGTAGATTCCGTGGATGCGTCTGTTACTTTCAACCCCACTCGTCTCGGTACACGTGTCGTTGCTGCTCCTTCTCAGGATGCAACTTCCCGCTTGGCTGCCTTATCTTGCCTTGGCGAGATCCCTGTTCGGGTCTCCAAGAACGTTCAGATGAATGCCAGTGTTGGCACTATTCTCCTCCCACCCCATGTTGCAACCGGTGTTCGGAATCTGCAGGATTGCCACGATGATATTCGGCATATCCTTGATGCCCAGGGCCATTCTGTCCTCCAGGTTGACTCGTTTACTCGTCCCCCTCGTGGTCGTCGCCGTCAACCCCTTCGCGTTGTGAAGATCACCTTTGATGGTAGGACCCTTCCATCCTCTGTCATTCTTGCTGGTGCTAGGTGCTCTGTCCAGGAGTATATTTCTTCTCCTCGACTTTGTAACAAGTGCTGGAGGTTTGGGCATGGTGCCCTCCGCTGCTCTGGGACTGTCTCTCTCTGTCCTTTGTGTGGGGGTGAAGGTCACTCTAAGTCGGAGTGCACTTCTCCCCAAGCTCGTTGCCTCAACTGCGGTGAGGCCCATCCTACCTTCTCCCGTACCTGTGTCCATTACAAGCTTGAGGCAGCCGTCCTCAACCTGAAGCACCGGGAGCGTTTATCTTTTCCTGAGGCGAGGCGCCAGGTTCGCCGGCTCCCGCCTTATACTAACATCTCTTATGCTCGCGTGTTGCGCTCTTCCTCTCCTCGTCCTTCCCCCCTTCCTCAGACTCACAACCGTTTCCGGGCCTTGGACCCTGATACGCCCACTGCCCCCTCCTCTGTCCCTTTGTGTTCTGTCCCGAGGGGTCCCCCTCCTGGTCCTCTGTCTGGGGTTCCCCTTCTTTCTACCCGGTCTGTCATGTCTCCTGTGTCTTCTTCCTCGTCCCCCTCCGATCCTCCTTCCCGTCCTCTTCCTCCATCTATCGGCTCTCCCCGCCGCCTGTCGGTGCAGGCGGATGTCCATCGCTCTCCTAACGGCCGTCGTGTGTGCTCTCGTTCAGCTTCTCCTGTTGAGACACTGGAATCCGTTGCCCGGTACGTAGTTGCTGGGACACCAGTCTCTTTAAGTCAGAAGCGTAAGCCTGGCTCCTGTCCTTCCTCCTCCCCGGCGGGTAAGAAGGCTTCGCTCTCTTCCTCAGCTCCTACTTCTGGCTCTGTTGCTCCTTCCCCTCCCGTTTCAGTGATTGCGCCCCCTGTTCCTGCTATAGAGGTTTCTTTGGCCTCTGCTTCCCTTTCGGTTGCTGCTCTTGCTGGGGTGCGCTCCCCTCTTTCTACTCCCCCTCTTCCTGCTGCTGTCCTTGACTGCTCCTCTCCGTTGTCTCCTCCTCTTCCTCCTCCTCCTCCTCCTCCTCCTCCTCCGGACCCCGCCCACCCACCTCTGATCTGTTCTCCTGTTTCCTTCCCTCCGTCTTTGCTCAGTTTACCTATGCCCCCTAACCCTGACTTTGCTGACCCTGATCCCGACCCTGATATTCTTTAACGTACTCTGTTGCTCTTTCGCCTTTGTTTCTTCCTTGTTCTCTGTTTTTGTCCTTTCTCTTCTCGTCGTTGTCCATTCGTCAATGGAACGTTGAGGTTATTACGCCAATTTCCTCGAACTCCAACTTCTGATTTCGCGGTTTTCGCCCCTTTGTATCTGTCTCCAGGAGCCGATGCTTGGTGCTCGTCCTGGTCGTTTTCGTGGCTATTTCTTTCTCTCCCCCCCCCAGCCGTTGCTGGGGTTTCTAATTCTTTTGCTCTCTTGATTCGTGCTGATGTTCCCCTTGTTCCTTTACTTTTTTCTTCGCCTCTCCATTGTTCTGCTGCTCGTGTTTTTGTGGGGAAATGGTACACAGTTTGTTCCATTTATCTCCCCCCGTGTGTCCCGCTCTCTCTTCCTGATTTGAAACACCTAGACTCCTTGCCGGAGCCTGTGCTCCTGCTGGGTGACTTCAATTGTCGTCATTCTCTTTGGGGTGACGGTCTGACGAATACCCTGGGTCGCCTTCTTGAGCCGTTTCTCCTCTCTTCTTCCCTGTCTCTTCTGAATTCTGGTGAGCCCACTCATTTGGACTCTCGGACTCACACCCTTTCTTGTCTTGATCTTTCTCTCTGCTCTTCTTCTCTTTACTTAGATTTCACGTGGCAGGTTCTTGATGACCTCCATGGAAGTGATCATTTCCCCATCCTTGTTTCCTTTCTCTCTTTTCGCCCTTCCCTCTCTTTCCCTAGGTGGCAGTTTGCTAAGGCGGACTGGACCCTATTTACCCTCAGTGCTGCTCTCTCTGACCTCTCCCTTCTGCCTCTCTCTCGCGCTCTCCTCCTTTTTCATGACACTGTCTTCAACGCTGCCCTCCGCTCTATTCCTCGCTCTTCCTCTCGGGGTCCATGGAAGTGCGTTCCCTGGTGGAATGCGGACTGTGCTCGGGCTGTCCGCTGTAAGCGTGCAGCCTGGAAGAGGCTCCACCGTAGGCAGACGACCGATTCTTTTCTTTTCTTTCGGAAAGCGAGTGCGGTGGCCCGTAGGGCCATCCATACGGCTAAACGTGAATGTTGGGCATCTTATGTCTCAACAATTACGTCCGAAACCCCTCTGACCCAGATCTGGAAGCGTATCCGCAAGATAGCGGGTAAGTTCGTTCCCGATGTTTCACCGGTCCTTCACCTCCATGATACTCTTGTGGCGGACCCGTTGCAGGTCGCTTCCGAACTGGGTTCCCACTTTTCTTCTGTTAGCTCTGGTCTTCATCTTTCCCAATCTTTCCTTCTTCGTAAACCTGTCCTTGAGTCTCGTCCTTTAAATTTCTGCACTCATCTTCAGCTTCCCTATAATGATCCCTTCTCTCTCTCTGAACTTCGTTCTGCCCTGGCCCTCTGCGGTTCTACGGCGGCGGGCTCCGATGGTATTCATTATGAGATACTTCGCCATCTCCCTCCGTGCACGTCTCAGTATTTACTGAATCTGTATAATCGGATCTGGGAGTCGTCGTCAGTCCCTGAGGACTGGCTCAATGCCGTTGTCCTCCCTGTTCGCAAACCAGGGTCTCTGGGTACTTCCCCTAAGGACTTTCGCCCTATTGCTCTCACAAGTTGTGTCTGCAAACTCTTTGAACGTATGGTTAACGTTCGTCTGATGTGGTTCCTGGAACACCATCACCTCCTCTCCCCTTCTCAATTTGGTTTCCGCAAGTGCCGCAGAACGACAGATGTCCTGGTGAACTTGGAGGTCTATATTCGTATTGCTTTTGTTGCGAAGACCTCCGTTGTTGCCGTCCTTTTTGACCTGGAAAAGGCTTACGACACCACTTGGCGTTATCATATCCTATCTCAACTTCATTCTTTTGGCCTTCGGGGTCATCTCCCTCTCTTTCTCCGCAGCTTCCTCTCTCGTCGTTCCTTTCGGGTGCGCCTTGGTACCGCTCTCTCTGCCTCTTTTCAGCAATACGAAGGTGTGCCCCAGAGTAGTGTTCTGAGCACTACTCTTTTTCTGGTTGCCCTCAATGGTCTTCTTTCCTCTCTTCCTTCTGGTGTCTTCTCCGCCCTCTATGTCGATGATCTTACCCTTTGCTGTCAGGGTGATGATTCGCCTCTCCTTCAGCGCCGGCTTCAACTTGCAATTGATGTCGTGTCGTCTTGGGCCACCGATCATGGCTTCAAGTTCTCTACTTCTAAGACTTGTGCCATGACTTTTACGCGGAAACGGGTCGTTCTTCGTCCCTCTTTGTCACTTTATGGTCATCCCCTTGAATACAAAGATTCCGCGAAGCTTTTGGGGTTATTCCTTGACACTCGTTTGTCTTGGTCTCCCCATATCTCTTACCTCCGTGTTGAGTGCTCTAAGGCCCTTACCCTCCTTCGGGTCTTGTCCCATACTTCTTGGGGGCCAGATAGGCGCACTCTCCTTGCTTTACATTTCTCTCTCGTCCTGTCTAAGCTCGATTATGGTTGCCCTGCTTACTCGTCTGCTTCTCCTTCTACTCTTCGCCGTCTTGATGCTTTGCACCATACTGGGTTGCGCCTCAGTTCTGGTGCCTTTCGTTCGACTCCCATCCTTAGCTTGTATGTTGACACTGGCTTCCTGTCTCTCCAGGACCGCCGTGATCGCTACTGTCTTCGCTATCTTGCGCGGTCCTTGCAACATCCTTCCTCTCGCCTCTGTCGTGCTTTAACTTTAACCCTCCTGCGGTTCCTGTTCCTGTTCACCACCTCCCTCTTTCTGTCCGGTTATCTCGCCTACAGGATTCTCTTTCCGTTCGTATTTCTGATGTTTCTCCTCGTGTTGTTCCTTCTTTGCCCCCGTGGAGGGTCCCTCTTCCGCGGTTTTGTACATCCTTGACCCGTATCACTAAAGCTTTTACCACTCCTACGGTTCTAAAACGCCTTTTCCTCGAGCACTTTTCTTCTCACTCCCGCTCCGTTTCTGTCTTCACCGATGGGTCTAAGTCAGCGGACGGTGTTGGCTACTCTGTTGTTTTTCCTGATCACACTTTTATGTGTTGCTTACCTCCAGAGACTAGCATCTTTACAGCGGAACTTTATGCTATTCTCTATGCTCTTCGTCTCCTGCTTTCTCGTTGTCAGTCTTCCTTTGTAGTTGTTGTTGACTCTCGTAGTGCCCTCATGGCTCTCGGATCCTTTAATCCGGTTCATCCAGTAGTTGTCGAGATCCAGCATTGGCTGTTTCTTGTTCACAGTAAATTTAAGTCGGTTGAATTTTGTTGGGTTCCCAGCCATATTGGTGTGTCTTTAAATGAGCGTGCGGATGCTGCCGCCAAGGAAGCTGTCCGCTCTTGTCCCATCTCTCGTAAAGGCATTCCGTATTCCGACTTTTACCGGTTATCCATACCTCAGTCCTTACCCGTTGGCAGGCTTCTTGGTTGTCTGTTACTAGTAACAAACTACGTACTCTTAAATGTTGTGTTTCCTCGTGGTCGTCCTCCTTCCACCATAACCGGCGGTGGGAAACAGCTCTGGCGAGGTTGCGTATTGGCCATACTCGCTTAACCCATGGTCACTTGATGGAGCGCCGCCCTGCTCCTTATTGTCCTAGTTGCAGTGTCCCTCTTACGGTCGTGCATGTCCTTCTTGAATGTCCTGACTTCCAGGACGACACACGCTCGACCGCCCATCGCGGTCACCTGTCCCTCGATAGAATTCTTGGTGACTCGGATACTTTTGATATCGTTCGCCTTATGCGTTTTTGTTCTCGTATTGGCATCCTTTGTGATATTTAGCGCCCTCTGATTATTTTGCGCATTTGATGGTGCTACATAGCCTTCCCGGTTTGGTGCCTTCTTTTGATAATTACTTACTTACTTCTTAAGATATGGGCACCCCACAACTGCTGCATATTCTAGCTTTGGGCTAACAAAAGTGGTGAACAATTTCTTTAGTATTTCGCCATCCATGTATTTAAAAGCAATTCTGAAGTTGGAATGTGTGGCATAGGCTCCTCACACAATGTTCTTTATGTGGTCCTCAGGTGATAGATTTCTATTTAGAACCACCCCTAGATCTCTTTCTTTATCAGAATTACTTAAAGATTTCTCACATAATTTATAGGTTGTGTGGGGTCTATGTTCTCCTAATAATAATTCTGTGTGTGTGTGTCTGTCTGTCTGGATATGTGTCTCTCCAGATCTCTGTGTCCATCTCTCTCTCTCTCTCTGTATGTATGTATGTGTATATATATATATATATATATATATATATATATATATATATATATATATATATATATATATATATATATATATATATATATATATATATTAGTATATTTTGGTAGCAGTCTTTCCTGTAGACATATATTATTAAATATGACCGAAAAAGTAAGATTAATAATTCTAACACGAATTTTCTCAATCTTTCGTACATTTCTTTTCACTGTTGGAGGTAATTCAAAAATCAATTCTCCAAAATTCATTTTTATTTCTAGTCTGACGCGACACTTGAGCGCGTTTCGTAAAACTTATTACATTTTCAAAGACTTTACACATACACAACTGAATAGAACTTGCATATCTCCGATTTGTTTATATCTACTTTTGAGTGAGGTGGATGGGGTGAGGTGGTATTTAATAGGGTATTAATTTCATCAACACAAGACAGAACACGAAACAATGGGTATTGAAATGGAAGTGATTGTAGAAAGCCTATTGGTCCATATTTCTTGATGCTTCTATATTGGAGCGGAGTCTTGAGGTGGGTAGAATATAGTTGTGCATTAATTGGCTGTTGATTGCTGGTGTTGACTTCATAATGTGCAGGGCCTCGCAAACGTCAAGCCGTCTGCTATCGCTGTATCTATCGATGATTTCTGTGTTGTTTACTAGGATTTCTCTGGCGATGGTTTGGTTGTGGGAAGAGATTATATGTTCCTTAATGGAGCCCTGTTGTTTATGCATGGTTAAACGCCTAGAAAGAGATGTTGTTGTCTTGCCTATATACTGGGTTTTTTGGAGCTTACAGTCCCCAAGTGGGCATTTGAAGGCATAGACGACGTTGGTCTCTTTTAAAGCGTTCTGCTTTGTGTCTGGAGAGTTTCTCATGAGTAGGCTGGCCGTTTTTCTGGTTTTATAGTAAATCGTCAGTTGTATCCTCTGATTTTTGTCTGTAGGGATAACGTTTCTATTAACAATATCTTTCAGGACCCTTTCCTCCGTTTTATTAGCTGTGGAAAAGAAGTTCCTGTAAAATAGTCTAATAGGGGGAATAGGTGTTGTGTTGGTTGTCTCTTCAGAGGTTGCATGGCGTTTCACTTTCCTTCTTATGATGTCTTCGACGAAACCATTGGAAAAGCCGTTGTTGACTAGGACCTGCCTTACCCTACAGAGTTCTTCGTCGACTTGCTTCCATTCTGAGCTGTGGCTGAGAGCACGGTCGACATATGCGTTAACAACACTCCTCTTGTACCTGTCTGGGCAGTCGCTGTTGGCCTTTAGGCACATTCCTATGTTCGTTTCCTTAGTGTAGACTGCAGTGTGGAAACCTCCGCTCTTTTCCATGACTGTTACATCTAGAAAGGGCAGCTTCCCATCCTTTTCCATCCATTTTCTTTGCTGCGTTTCACTTACGAGATGGAAAAGGATGGGAAGCTTTACCATTGTGATCATTTGTTATGAACCCGGATCCAGCGTCCGAGCACGGAGCAGTAACGACCATGCCATCTGTGGGTCAGCTCCCGAAACCCCCTCCAATCGGACGACGACACCTGGTGAGGATGGCGAGTATTGGCCACAAGGGCCAGTTTCCAGTCCTGTGCAGCTCACAACACCGCCTCTGCTGACCTCTGGTGAGGTGGTGCTCAGACTACAACGCCATCTATGAAGTGGATGTGTCGGGCGTTTGTGTCTGAGCCTGTAAGTGAGGTGTTTTAGTGTCCCAGTTATTGATGACGTGTCTGCTTACAGAGTCGACCTGGGACTGCTGTGATAGGAGTTGAGTCAGTCTACCCGAGGCAGCCGTCTCCATACCTTGTACTTTGCTGCAGCAGTTGTGAAGTCGTCCCCCCGGAAGAACACTGTGGTGTGTTAGCCTGCCAGTGGAGTGGCAGTAAAAGGATTTACCCGGGACCGACTGTTGGAGACGATCATCCACTGGGGTATTGAGGACAGGAGAGTGATTTGTGGTGTCACACGAGGCTCCTGTCTAGGGCGTTCCCCTTATATCGTTCGTGGAGTGGCCTGACCAGCGTTGCGGGTCCGGAACCTGCCAGCAGACCGGCTGGATTTGTGGTTGACGGCCTCCACGGCGGTGCCCCCAGTGGACCTGTGTTTTGGCTGACCTGTGGCCAGGGTAGGCTCAGCTTCTCAGAAGGATTCGTTGTGAGGCCACGAAGAAGCACCGAGGACTCAGCACCGAGAGTTATGGCACCAGAGTCTTCAGCAGAAGACAACGATTGTGGATAATCCCCTTGTATAGTGTTAATACCCCTCCCCCTGTGTAACCTTTTTATATATTATTTATTGGTGGCGGACATTATATTATATTAAGTTCTTAACTTTCTTTCCCTTCCCCCTTTGAGTTTCTTGCGTCACGGATCACATCCCTTGAAAGCCACTACTGGCTTGGGGTCGGATATAACTTCCTCTAACAACATCAGAGTAAGAACCCCGTTGCGTCCCGAGAGGGCCGTAACATATTTGGCATTCCCAGTGGGATACGTCCCCTTGTTAAGTATGTTTGACAGGGGTGGTGAAGTGGCGTAATCCCTGTAAATAATTCCCCCTGTGTGCGACGATTGTGACGTTATACGTCCTGTGCGGTGCTCAAGAGTGACTAAGTGCAATATTGTGCAGTGCGGTGCTCGCTGTGATTAAGCGATTAAGTGCAATATTGAGTAGTGCGGTGCTCAGTAATTCAGTGCAATATTGTAGAGCGAAGGGTTCGCTGTGATTAAGTGCGATATTGCGTAGTGTGGTGCCCGAAGTGATTACGTGCAATATTGGCAAGTGCAGTGTTTGGTGCAATAAAGTGCAATATTGACGTAGAACTGTGCTCGGTGCATTAAGTGCTAAAGTGTAAGCGGTGTGTCAAGTGCTAGTTAAGTGTTCCATCTGTGACAATGGCAGAAAAAGCTACCATCGATGATCTGGACGATGTGCAGGCTTTTTTGAACAGAGAGGACTGTCTTGCCAGATTAAAATATCTGAGCAAACCAGAGCTTGTACTAGTGAGCGCCTACCTGGAGATCAAGATCCGTGCCAGTGATTCCCGTGTGGAGATCTTGTCCAAGGTTCACCGGCACCTGAAGGCAGAAGAGAAACAGGAAGGCGAGACTCCTAGTACAAGGGAAGGTGAGGAAATAGCTTCCACAGAAAAGGAAGATAAGGGCAGTGACATTGACAGTGATGCAGGTGAGCTTAATATCAGCTTCCTAACAGTCAAAATGCGTGCCCTAGAGATCAATCGCGAGATAGAGTGGAAGAAGTTAGAATTAGAACGAGAATTAAAAGATAAAGAGATGGAGATGAAAGATAAGGAAATGGCGATGAGGCGTTTAGAATTGGAAGAAAGGAAAGAAGACCGAGAAAGAGAAGAGAAACGAGAAAGAGAAGAACGAGAAAGAGAAGAGAGACGAGAAAGAGAAAGAGAAGAACGAGAAAGAGAAGAGAGACGAGAGAGAGAAGAACGAGAAAGAGAAGAGAAACGAGAGAGAGAAGAACGAGAAAGAGAAAGAGAAGAACGAGAGAGAGAAGAGAAACGAGAAAGAGAAGAGCGAGAAAGAGAAGAGAAACGAGAAAGAGAAGAGCGAGAGAAAGAGAAACGAGAAAGAGAACAGCGAGAGAGAGAGGAAAACGAAAGACAGAGACAACATGAACTAGAAGTATTACGATTAGGCGGTGGTCGGAGGCCAACAACGGACACCAGCGGTTTCGATCCGGTAAGGAACATCAAAATGGTCCCCAAATTCAATGAGAGGGAAGTTTCAAAGTTCTTTGCAGCCTTCGAGAAAGTCGCTGCCTCTTTGGAGTGGCCAAGGGAGAATTGGGCCATCATGATACAGTCAGTCTTGACTGGGAAGGCCCAAATCGCCTACTCTACGTTATCCCTTGACGACTCCGGCGATTACGACAAGGTGAAGAAGGTTGTGCTCATGGCGTACCAATTGGTACCTGAGGCATATAGACAGAAGTTTAGAAACCTGAAGAAGACCTCAGAGCACACTTTCACCGAATTCGCCACCATCAAGGAGCGACTTTTTCAAGAATGGTGTGCCTCTCGGAAAGTGGAGACCAAGGAAGACCTTGAGCAGCTGATTCTGCTCGAGGACTTCAAGGATTGTTTGTCTGTAGACCTGAAGACGTACTTAGAGGAACAGCAGGTAGAGACCTTGAGTGCAGCAGCCACCATGGCTGAAGAGTACATCCTGACTCATAGGCCGTCTGCTAAGTACGTCCCAAGGAATTACCAACGCCGTTTTGACAGACCTCATGACGAAGAAGAAGAGACTCACGTCCCACGAAGTGCTAAGAAGACGCCCCCCAAGTAGCCCCGAAGAACAAGTCCTAGCATTCCGAAACACCGGAGCCCGAGGAGGAATATGGTGTGCTGGTCTTGTGGGTAGAAAGAGCATGTAGCTGCTAGGTGCCGAGGCAGAAGAGGTGGCAGCGCACGTAGGGAGGTGATGATGATGAGCTGTGTAATACCACCAGCAGGAAGCCAGTCGACGACGACGCAGGAAGAACCCAGATTGTTTTCCCCTCACACTTCAGGCGGGTATGTATCGAGTGATCATACTGGTAGATCAGTTGTAGTGCTCAGAGATAGTGGAGCAGCCCAGTCCCTGATCGTGAAGAGCTCGTTACCCGAGGGAGTAAGTGTGGACGGGAGACAACAGGTTGTCATGGTTGGGTTTCCGAGAACGCAGTATATCGCCCCCTAAGTGCCGGTGCATCTCGACTCGCCTTACTTCAGTGGCACATGTGTGTTGGCAGTAGTCGATACCCTCCCTGTGACTGGGTTTGACGTGGTACTAGCCAACGACTTGGTGACAGATTGGAGCAACAATCTTCCCAAGGTTGCGGACGAGTCTACCGGAACAGCATGGTCAGAGGTGTCTACAGGCAATGGTAATGTCCAGATAAAGACAGACCCGGATTTGAACATGTCTAATTTGTCCTCTCACCCGCAGATCGACAGTATTCTAACAGTGTCTCCTGGTTCTTCTCCCGATGAGGAACATGCGGTTACGATAGCAGAAGTACCTGAGCTAGAAGAGAGGCCTTGTGTGCAGGCACCCACGGATACCAACGAGTCTGGAGCGAAGGCTGATGTGTGCTTGCGGTATGGCAAGTTACAGCGTGTATTGAACCAGCCAGAGATTCCCCAGACGTCAGAGGTATGTGAGGTGTGTTCAAAAGGTCTAGTGCCCTCTTCGGTCCAAGCCAGGCTAGTGGATGTTGCCGGCTATGGACATGACAGGCTCAGGAAACTTATCCCTCGGCTTACCAAATGTTTCCTATCGGTATTTTGTTTGATTCTCGTATGTGTTCTCGTGTGTGTCCTCAGTAAGGATCAGTGGACGACCCGAAGGATGATGGCTCTCTTGAACATCGTGAAGAGGTCCCAGGGATTGGAGATTTGTACTGCAAGTGTTGCAGTCGAAGAAGGGACCTGGAAAGTGATGGTTGATACGGGAGGTACGCAATACGGTAATATGAGTGACTGTTTCCAACAGGTTGACACCCCCCGCGTGATAGCTGAGCCTCAATGCAGTGTTATGCGGAACGTTGGTCGACCTGACGGTGGCAGAGCGAATGCCATCTTCGGTGTGCAAGCAGCCCTGTTGGGACTAGGTGTGGACCTAGTAGGGTATGCTGTAAGTATTGACTTATCCACCGTCGCTATCACTCTGAATTATCAGACCCCTGTATTCCAGGTTCCCGTCTCCCTGAAGGACTACCGGATCGGTACCAGAAATGCCGTCTGTGTTCATCCATCATCGGTGCCACGACATAGGGAAGTGTCGAGTCACCCCAGATCGAGTCTACACAGATCCTTACTAGAGAGGTGTGAGATGATGCCCCTGCTTGACATCGCAATGGAGGCGTGGAAGATTACGTCAGGCTGGTCATCGTCTGCCATTTTCAAGCTCCCTTTGTGCCAGGGTTTTTCCTCAGAACTGTTCTGTGGACAAGACAGCCTCATCACTCCAGTTCATAGTATAAGTAAGTCCATTTGGAGTTGTGTCGCCATACTAATTTGGTTTGTGTCTCTTTTTATAGAACCCCAAACCAAATTCTTTTTGGTGGGGAGGTGTTACGAACCCGGATCCAGCGTCTGAGCACGGAGCAGTAAATGACCATGCCATCTGTGGGTCAGCTCCCGAAACCCCCTCCAATCGGACGACGACACCTGGTGAGGATTGCGAGTATTGGCCACAAGGGCCAGTTTCCAGTCCTGTGCAGCTCACAACACCGCCGCTGCTGACCTCTGGTGAGGTGGTGCTCAGACTACAACGCCATCTATGAAGTGGATGTGTCGGGCGTTTGTGTCTGAGCCTGAAAGTGAGGTGTTTTAGTGTCCCAGTTATTGATGACGTGTCTGCTTACAGAGTCGACCTGGGACTGCTGTGATAGGAGTTGAGTCAGTCTACCCGAGGCAGCCGTCTCCATACCTTGTACTTTGCTGCAGCAGTTGTGAAGTCGTCCCCCCGGAAGAACACTGTGGTGTGTTAGCCTGCCAGTGGAGTGGCAGTAAAAGGATTTACCCGGGACCGACTGTTGGAGACGATCATCCACTGGGGTATTGAGGACAGGAGAGTGATTTGTGGTGTCACACGAGGCTCCTGTCTAGGGCGTTCCCCTTATATCGTTCGTGGAGTGGCCTGACCAGCGTTGCGGGTCCGGAACCTGCCAGCAGACCGGCTGGATTTGTGGTTGACGGCCTCCACGGCGGTGCCCCCAGTGGACCTGTGTTTTGGCTGACCTGTGGCCAGGGTAGGCTCAGCTTCTCAGAAGGATTCGTTGTGAGGCCACGAAGAAGCACCGAGGACTCAGCACCGAGAGTTCTGGCACCAGAGTCTTCAGCAGAAGACAACGATTGTGGATAATCCCCTTGTATAGTGTTAATACCCCTCCCCCTGTGTAACCTTTTTATATATTATTTATTGGTGGCGGACATTATATTATATTAAGTTCTTAACTTTCTTTCCCTTCCCCCTTTGAGTTTCTTGCGTCACGGATCACATCCCTTGAAAGCCACTACTGGCTTGGGGTCGGATATAACTTCCTCTAACAACATCAGAGTAAGAACCCCGTTGCGTCCCGAGAGGGTCGTAACATCATTGCTGTCTTCTTATATGTGCTATCAATCTTCTGAATGGTCTTATTCTTATTCTTGTTTAAATTACCAATCAAGCTGTCATTATAATCAGTCAGAGCTAGTGGCTTTACCAGATTGTAAATACTATGCTATGTATTCTCACAAACCCAATGTACCTTCTTGTATATAAATAAAAAAAAAAAATAAAAATAAATAAATATTTGCTATGGTACATTAAATAATTTTGTACATTACATTAATTATAAATGAACATTAATTAATTAACATTAATTAAAAATGTTAATAGGTATATTGTAAGAAAATTAAAAAAATTAATAGTAACAGAAAATCAGTATTCGTATGTCCCAGTTGACCAAATCTATTCCCACGCTCTGGACATTCATAAAGTTTGTCACCTGTATGCACGATCATGTGAGTCTTCACATGAGAAAGTTGACTAAGTCTTTTCCCACATTCTGGATACTCATACAGTTTAAATCCCAAATTCATCATCATGTGAACCTTCATATGAGCAGGTTGACTGAATCTTTTTCCACACTACACATTCATGAGGTTTATTGCCTGAATGTATTAGCATGTGACTCTTAACATTGCTTTGTACTTTGATTCTTTCCAAAACACTCAGTACACTCAAAAGGCCTATCAGAATGCACAATCCTGTGAGTCTTCAGAGCTCCAAAACTTTATTAAGTAAACTTAAGTCACTTTATCATTATTAATTCATTTTTCTGCGAGGGCTTCCCGAGGGGGACACTCTGGGCTGCTCTCCTGGAACTTTTCAAACTGCATGTACCACAACACTGATATTTACCACAACTGCTGATATTTACACATATATAACATATATTTGTACATGGATATTTTTATGTAATATATTTTTAGCAGCCTTCAGGGTGATGGAAACAGTTGATAACTTTCTCGGTGTTGCTTCATTGTCTGAAACAAATTTTTTTAATGCATTCAAAAAACTATAAGCTAATGTAATAATTCAATAATTACTATTTGTAGTTTTATCTATTTAAAACAATTTGGTAAATATTTTCTGACACAGTAATGTAATGACAGTTCTGTAATGACACAGTGAGATGAATGATGAAGAAGATGATGGAACCCTTGCACCCTTTGCTTTGTGGTGCAAGCCTTACCTTGTTGAGAGCAAGAAGAAAAGTGTCCTCAAAACCTTGAATATTTGCAATGTAATATTAAGTAAGTAAATTTTATAATTTTTGTATTATATATGTATGTGTATATACTGTATATGGATATATGTGTTTATATTTGCATATCAAGTATTGCTGATATGTTGAAGCATGTACTGAACAAGATTGATGGAAACAGATACAAGGTTAAGATTGCCAATTTACTGTAGTCTAGTCTAATTCAATCATTTTTAGTAATCTTTGAGAACATTTATGCTATGAATAAGGTAAAATAAAGTAACTTTGATTTTGACTAAATATGTAGACGTATCTTGAATTTATCTAAAATAATAATGAAAGAAAGCCTAGATTAGTTTTTGGTTTAAGTTGCCGGTGCCAGTGGACCACTTTGTGCTTTAGGCCTGATGGAGCTTGGTCCACCAGGCTGTTGTTTGGAGTGGCCCGCAGTCCCACATACAGTCTGCATATGATATACAGTCTGTTGATCAATTGAACTACAGAAGATAGTTTTTATCATCCGATTTCACCAATATGTCTTCATTCTTCCCAGATGAAGGAACTAGGTAATGTTCAACATCTGAATGCACATTCTGAAGCTTTTCCACACTCATGATACACAAGAGGTTTATCAGCTGTATGCACCATCCTGTGAGTTTTTATTAGTCGCAAACAACTGAATCCCTTGCCACACTCAGGACATTCATGAGGTTTATCATCCGTATGCACAATCATGTGACTTATTGTACTGGAACGTTTTCTGAATCTTTGGCCCGCATTCAGCACACTTGAAATGTCTAGCACCCGTTTGTAGCGTCCTATGGGCATTTATTTATTTATTTACTTTATATATATATATATATATATATATATATATATATATATATATATATATATATATATATATATATACAGGAACTTACCATCTTTTTTTATTTCTGATGTTAACATTGTCTAGCTGTAGATGAATTGCATTTGTTGATTTTCTCCCAAGTAAGATGTTGTAGGTCCTTTTTATGTTTATTGTGAGTTTGTTGGTTGACATTCATAAGTAGATTTTTTTTTAATTTATTGTTTACATCATTATTTAATATGAGAGGATTGGAGTCTGAGTAGATGAGGTTAGTATCATCATTATCTCATATCTCAGTGATTTTGTCGTAATGGTCAAGTAGCTGTGAGAGGACATGAGAGATAGCTGTGAGAGATATTTCAATATCTTCCTGCTCTATATCCACGTTGGCCTGGATTGTGGAGGTCATTGGTCTCCATAAAACTAGTAAACTGACTCCTGATCACTCTCAAATAATTTTATTATGTGGGAAGTTAGTGCAACTGGTCTATAATTCTTTGCCAATGCTTTGCTACCTCCCTTGTGTAGAGGAGCTATGTCTGCTGCTTTAAGAGCCTCTGGTATCTCCCCCGTGTCAAAGCTCTTCCTCCACACTATACTGAGTGCCTGTGCTACTGGCACTTTGCATTTCTTTATAAATATTGAATTCCATGAGTCTGGACCCGGGGCTGAATGCATGGACATATTGTCAATTTCTCTTTCAAAATCTGCCACGCTCGTGTTGATATCAGTTATATTTACAGGGGTTTGGATATCACCCATAAAGAAGTTGTCCGGATCCTCCACTTTCATGCTTTGTATCGGAGTGCTAAACATGTCCTCATACTGCTTTTTTAGGATTTCACTAATTTCTTTGTCATCCTCAGTATATGAACCTTTACTAGTACGAATAGGTCCAATACTGTCAGTGGATTTTGCTTTTCCTTGTGTAGGATTTTTATTACCTAGAACATTTTCCCATTGAATGTTTGTAAGTTCCCTGTTTATTTTCTCCCAGTCTATCCTTTTATTATTAAAATTGAATTTATTGAATAGCCCTTCTCGCTTGTTGTTTCTCTTAGGCCTACTACCGTTATTGATGTTAGTTTGCACTTCAATGTGCTTGTGGTCCAAGTACGTAGTGTCTGAGACAGTAATGTCTCTGATTAGCTCATCATTGTTCGTGAAAATGAGGTCCAGCGTGTTCTCGTTCCTTGTCCGTTCTGTTATCTGCTGACTGAGCGAGAATTTGTCACAGAATCTCAGTAGTTCTCTGACCTGTGATTGGTTATTTCCATTTCCATTTTGGGTGTGTTGTTTTGATAGTGATTCGTCCAGTTCTGGTAGTAGTGAGGTTGTTGTGTGGTGTAGTACTTGTGTGCTTGTTAATGACTTGTATTCCAGTCTTGTGGGTATCACCTTTTCCCTACGGGCCAACTGCTTTGTTCTTACCTAGCATTTTGCTCTGCTTGGGTATGAATGTTTGTGTGCCTTCATTGTATATTTTGCAAAATTTGCCATATATCTCATTATTTACTTCTCTGCCTAGCAACAAGTCTGTCTAATTATACTCATTAACTATTTTTCAAAGTTCCCCATAGTGTCCTTTATTGAAATCGAGTTATTCAACCGTTTCAATGTCCTTATTTTCTTCTAGATTACATCTTAAAATATATTTAAATGTTAAATGTCATTGTTCCATATCAATATTTCTGATTGAATTGTTAAATAAAATTTTCGAAGATTTTGATTTATTTTCATTTCGTTTTAATTATTTTGTGTGACATTGCATTGCAATTGAGCTATGTTGTTTACCATACCGTTCATTTCGTGAGTATAAGTATAGATGCCACACTTGTGACAGGTAAAACCATGCCTTTTTTGAAAAACAGCACCGTCTGTTGCACGAAAGAGCAACCCACACTATATTATGTTACGATATTATTTCAATATTTCCGATTGCATTGATAATTTGAATTTTCATAGATTTCAATTTATTTTCATTTGGATTTAATAATTTTGTGTGACATTGCATTGAAATTGAGCTGTGTTGTTTACCATACTGTTCATTTCATGAGTATAGTTTATTTTTTTATTTTTTCATTTAATTTTTTAGCAGTTCTTATTTTTCGGTGATGGGAATATCAGATCATTTAATGTTCCCAATTTTCTGATGGGAACATCAGATCATTTGATGGTCCCAATTTTCTGATGGAAGCATCAGACCATTATGGAATGCATCGGATGAGGTAGTTTGGAATGGTGGGGAGGATGAGAGGGGGGATGGTGGGGAAGACGAGGGGACAGAGGAGAGGGTAATGGTGGGGAGGACGAGGGGACTGGGGAGTTGGGGATAGGGGAATGGAGAATGCTGGGGAGGACAAAGGGACAGGTGAATGGGAGATGGTGGGGGATGAAGAGGGGACAGAGGAGGGGGCAAATGGTAAGGAGGACGATGGGACGGGGAAGTGGGAATAGTGGGGAGGATGTGGGGACGGAGGAGTGGGAAGGACGAGGGGACTGTCGAATGGGGAATGGTGGGAAGGACGAGGGGACGGAGGAAGACTGGAGAACAGGGGAACACCTCAATAAAAGCCAACAATGTATTATTACTCTGTGGCTTCGTGTCTCCCGACAAAGTGAATTATAATTATATATATCAATTAATTCTTGTAAATTTCCAGAAGCCTGTATCAACACCCACACTAATGCAACTGAAAGAGATGTTGAGACAAGTATTGCTGATATGTTGAAGAACGCCCCAAACAAACTCGGTGGAAACAGATACAAGGTAAAGTTTGCCAATATGCTGTAGTCTAATTCAATCTAAATATTATATAATAAAATAATTTATGTATTATTGAAATCAATTAGTAACAAACAATATTTCATTACAGGGTGGTGAAGAGAGAAGACATGTGAATCACACAACAGACTTGGATATGACGCCACCTGAAAATATTGTATAAAATATACCTAATTGTGTTTGCGGGGGATGAGCTTTGGCTCTTTGGTCCCGCCTCTCAACTGTCAATCAACTAGTGTACAGATTCCTGAGCCTACTGGGCTCTATCATATCTACATTTGAAACTGTGTATGGAGTCAGCCTCCACCACATCACTGCCTAAAGCATTCCATTTATTAACTACTCTGACACTGAAAAAAATCTTTCTAACGTCTCTGTGGCTCATCTGGGTACAAAGTTTCCACCTGTGTCCCCTTGTTCGTGTTCGTGCTGAAGAGTTTGTCTTTGTCCACCCTGTCAATTCCCCTGAAAATTTTGTAGGATGTTATCATTTCTCCCTTTAATCTTCTGTTTTCCTGGGATGTGAGGTTCAGCTCCTTCAGCCTTTCCTCGTAGCTCATTCCATTCAGTTCCGGGATGAGCCTGTTGGCATACTGCTGAATGTTCTCTAGTGTCTATATAGAATCTATATATGCGTGTATATATATATATATATATATATATATATATATATATATATATATATATATATATATATGTATATATATATATATATATATATATATATATATATATATATATATATATATATATATATATATATATATATATGTCGTACCTAGTAGCCAGAACTCACTTTTTGGCCTACTATTCAAGGCCCGATTTGCCTAATAAGCCAAGTTTTCCTGAATTAATATATTTTTTCTAATTTTTTTCTTATGAAATGATAAAGCTACCCATTTCATTATGTATGAGGTCACTTTTTTTTATTGGAGTTAAAATTAACGTAGATATATGACCGAACCTAACCAACCCTACCTAACCTAACCTAACCTATCTTTATAGGTTAGGTTTGGTTAGGTAGCCGAAAAAGTTAGGTTAGGTTAGGTTAGGTAGGTTAGGTAGTCGAAAAACAATTAATTCATGAAAACTTGGCTTATTAGGCAAATCGGGCCTTGCATAGTAGGCTGAGAAGTGAGTTCTGGCTACTAGGTACGACATATATATATATATATATATATATATATATATATATATATATATATAAGCACAAGCCTGGGCTTGTTCGCATTTGTGTTCCTCACGTGTGCCCCAAAGAATGAGGTGATTTGGTGAAATGCTATGCCCAAGATTACCATCCGAGTTGCCGTCGGGGAAGTGGCTCAAATAGCCTCGGCTATCACTTCCTTTTGACGGCCGTGATGGTCAAGCGGATTAAGGCGCCCTGTAGTTACCAGTTGCGTTGCTTCTGGGAGTATGGGTTCGAGTCACTTCTGGGGTGTGAGTTTTCATTCGCATATAGTCCTGGGGACCATTCAGGCTTGTTCGCATATATATATATATATATATATATATATATATATATATATATATATATATATATATATATATATATATATATATATATATATATATATATATATATATATGTCGTACCTAATAGCCAGAACGCACTTCTCAGCCTACTATGCAAGGCCCGATTTGCCTAATAAGCCAAGTTTTCATGAATTAATGTTTTTTCGACTACCTAACCTACCTAACCTAACCTAACCTAACTTTTTCTGCTACCTAACCTAACCTAACCTATAAAGTAAGGTTAGGTTAGGTTAGGTATGGTTGGTTAGGTTCGGTCATATATCTACGTTAATTTTAACTCCAATAAAAAAAATTGACCTCATAGATAATGAAATGGGTAGCTTTATCATTTCATAAGAAAAAAAATAGAGAAAATATATTAATTCAGGAAAACTTGGCTTATTAGGCAAATCGAGCCTTGCATAGTAGGCTGAGAAGTGCGTTCTGGCTATTAGGTACGACATATATATATATATATATATCTATATATATATATATATATATACAGCGATAGCAGACGTATATATATATATATATATATATATATATATATATATATATATATATATATATATATATATATATATATATATATATATATATATATATATATATATGTCGTACCTAGTAGCCAGAACGCACTTCTCAGCCTACTATGCAAGGCCTGATTTGCCTAATAAGCCAAGTTTTCATGAATTAATGTTTTTTTGACTACCTAACCTACCCAACCTAACCTAACCTAACTTTTTCTGCTACCTAACCTAAGCTAACTCATAAAGATAGGTTAGGTTAGGTAGGGTTGGTTAGGTTTGGTCATATATCTACGCTAATTTTAACTCCAATACAAAAAAATTGACCTCATACATAATGAAATGGGTAGCTTTATCATTTCATAAGAAAAAAATTAGAGAAAATATATTAATTCAAGAAAACTTAACTTATTAGGCAAATCAGGCCTTGCATAGTAGGCTGAAAAGTGCATTCTGGCTACTAGGTACGACATATATATATATATATATATATATATATATATATATATATATATATATATATATATATATATATATGTATATATATGTCGTACCTAGTAGCCAGAACGCACTTCTCAGCCTACTATGCAAGGCCCAATTTGCCTATTAAGCCAAGTTTTCATGAATTAATATATTTTCTCTAATTTTTTTCTTATGAAATAATAAAGCTACCCATTTCATTATGTATAAGGTAAATTTTTTGTTATTGGAGTTAAAATTAACGTAGGTATATGACCGAACCTAACCAACCCTACCTAACCTAACCTAACCTATCTCTATAGGTTAGGTTAGGTTAGGTAGCCGAAAAAGTTAGGTTAGGTTAGGTAAGGTAGGTTTGGTAGTCGAAAAACAATTAATTCATGAAAACTTGGCTTATTAGGCAAATTGGGTCTTGCATAGTAGGCCTAGAAGTGCGTTCTGGCTACTAGGTACGATATATATATATATATATATATATATATATATATATATATATATATATATATATATATATATATAAATTAGTATATTTTGGTAGCAGTCTTTCCTGTAGACATATATTATTAAATATGACCGAAAAAGTAAGATTAATAATTCTAACACGAATTTTCTCAATCTTTTGTACATTTCTTTTCACTGTTGGAGGTAAATCAAAAATCAATTCTCAAAAATTCATTTTTATTTCTAGTCTGACACGACACGAGCGCGTTTCATAAAACTTATTACATTTTCAAAGACTTTAGTTTACAAATACGCAACTGAATAGAACTTACGCATCTCCGATTTTATATCTACATTTGAGTGAGGTGGATGGGGTGAGGTGGCATTAATAGGGTATTAATTTCATTAACACAAGACCGAACAAGAGGTGGCATTAATAGGGTATTAATTTCATCAACACAAGACAGAACACGAAACAATGAGTATTGAATAGAAGTGTTTGTAGAAAGCCTATTGGTCTATATTTCTTGATGCTTCTATATTGGAGTGGAGTCTTGAGGTGGGTAGAATATAGTTGTGCATTAATTGGCTGTTGATTGCTGGTGTTGACTTCTTGATGTGTAGTGCCTCGCAAACGTCAAGCCGCCTGCTATCGCTGTATCTATCGATGATTTCTGTGTTGTTTACTAGGATTTCTCTGGCGATGGTTTGGTTGTGGGAAGAGATTATATGTTCCTTAATGGAGCCCTGTTGCTTATGCATCGTTAAACGCCTAGAAAGAGATGTTGTTGTCTTGCCTATATACTGGGTTTTTTGGAGCTTACAGTCCCCAAGAGGGCATTTGAAGGCATAGACGACGTTAGTCTCTTTTAAAGCGTTCTGTTTTGTGTCTGGAGAGTTTCTCATGAGTAGGCTGGCCGTTTTTCTGGTTTTATAGTAAATCGTCAGTTGTATCCTCTGATTTTTGTCTGTAGGGATAACGTTTCTATTAACAATATCTTTCAGGACCCTTTTATCCGTTTTATGAGCTGTGGAAAAGAAGTTCCTGTAAAATAGTCTAATAGGGGGTATAGGTGTTGTGTTTGTTGTCTCTTCAGAGGTTGCATGGCGTTTCACTTTCCTTCTTATGATGTCTTCGACGAAACCATTGGAGAAGCCGTTGTTGACTAGGACCTGCCTTACCCTACAGAGTTCTTCGTCGACTTGCTTCCATTCTGAGCTGTGGCTGAGAGCACGGTCGACATATGCGTTAACAACACTCCTCTTGTTGAGGAGTGTCGTCTGGGCAGTCGCTGTTGGCATTTAGGCACATTCCTATGTTCGTTTCCTTAGTGTAGACTGCAGTGTGGAAACCTCCGCTCTTTTCCATGACTGTTACATCTAGAAAGGGCAGCTTCCCATCCTTTTCCATCTCGTAAGTGAAACGCAGCATGGAACTCTGCTCAAATGCCTCCTTCAGCTCCTGCAGATGTCTGACATCAGGTACCTGTGTAAAAATGTCGTCAACATACCTGCAGTATATGGCCGGTTTCAAGTTCATGTCGACTAAGACTTTTTGCTCGATGGTACCCATGTAGAAGTTTGCAAACAGGACACCCAGGGGAGAACCCATGGCGACCCCATCTACTTGCTTATACATGTGCCCATCTGGGCTCAAGAAGGGTGCCTCTTTAGTACAAGCTTGGAGTAGTTACCTCAGAATATTTTCTGGTATGTCCAGAGGAGTACAGGCTGGATCACGATACACTCTGTCGGCTATCATCCCGATTGTCTCGTCCACAGGTACGTTGGTAAACAGCGATTCTACGTCCAACGAGGCTCTTATCCCTGTGGCCCGTGTGCCCTGCAGTAAGTCAACAAATTCCTTTGGAGACTTCAGGCTGAAGGCGCAGGGAACATAAGGAGTCAGCAGGCCGTTGAGTCGCTTCGCCAGTCTTTACGTGGGTGTGGGTATCTGGCTAATGATTGGCCGAAGTGGGTTTCCAGGCTTGTGTGTCTTGACATTTCCATACGCATATCCAGGTTTATATTCCCCAATGATCTTTGGCAGGTGGAGTCCGGATTTCTTGGCGTTCACAGTTTCGATCAGTTTGTTGACCTTTGCCCTTAATTCGGCTGTAGTGTCCTTCGTTACCCTTTGGAACTTAGTTTGGTCAGAGAGTATGATGTTCATTTTCGCCAGATATTCGTCTTTTTTAAGAATGACATATATTGGCGACTTGTCACCTCTCCTGACAACTATCTCCTTGTTCTCACGAAGGCTTTTAGCTGCCACTTTGAGCTCGGGGGACAGTATGGTGCTTCTGTAATTGCCTCGATTCTTTCCTCCTGCAATAAGTTCTGTTTGTAAGGTATCTTTGGTAGTGACCTTCTTTTGTGTCTCGAGGTCGAATATGTCGTCCAACAGAATTTCCAACTCTACTTTCCGGGCCATCTCACTCGGTCTGGACATAACATGACAGTTTATGCCCAGATTTAGGAGAGTGACTTGGTCCTCAGTGAGGTTAATTCCTGCAAGGTTCAGGAAGCCATCTCTTGGTCGTGGAATAGCCATAGGTCCTCCATATAATGTTGTTAGTTTCTATATACAATATTATACTAACTAACAACATTATATGGAGGACCTATGGCAATTCCACGACCAAGAGATGGCTTCCTGAACCTTGCAGGAATTAACCTCACTGAGGACCAAGTCACTCTCCTAAATCTGGGCATAAACTGTCATGTTATGTCCAGACCGAGTGAGATGGCCCGGAAAGTAGAGTTGGAAATTCTGTTGGACGACATATTCGACCTCGAGACACAAAAGAAGGTCACTACCAAAGATTCCTTACAAGCAGAACTTATTGCAGAAGGAGGAAAGAATCGAGGCAATTACAGAAGCACCCTACTTCCCCCGAGCTCAAAGCGGCAGCTAAAAGCCTTCGTGAGAACAAGGAGATAGTTGTCAGGAGAGGTGACAAGTCGCCAATATATGTCATTCTTAAAAAAGACGAATATCTGGCGAAAATGAACATCATACTCTCTGACCAAACTAAGTTCCAAAGGGTAACGAAGGACACTACAGCCGAATTAAAAGCAAAGGTCAACAAACTGATCGAAACTGTGAACGCCAAGAAATCCGGACTCCACCTGCCAAAGATCATTGGGGAATATAAACCTGGATATGCGTATGGAAATGTCAAGACACACAAGCCTGGAAACCTACTTCTGCCAATCATTAGCCAGATACCCACACCCACGTACAGACTGGCGAAGCGACTCAACGGCCTGCTGACTCCTTATGTTCCCTGCGCCTTCAGCCTGAAGTCTCCAAAGGAATTTGTTGACTTACTGCGGGGCACACGGGCCACAGGGATAAGAGCCTCGTTGGACGTAGAATCTCTGTTTACCAACGTACCTGTGGACGAGACAATCGGGATGATAGCCGACAGAGTGTATCGTGATCCAGCCTGTACTCCTCTTGACATACCAGAAAATATTCTGAGGAAACTACTCCAAGCTTGTACTAAAGAGGCACCCTTCTTGAGCCCGGATGGGCACATGTATAAGCAAGTAGATGGGGTCGCCATGGGTTCTCCCCTGGGTGTCCTGTTTGCAAACTTCTACATGGGTACCATCGAGCAAAAAGTCTTAGTCGACATGAACTTGAAACCGGCCATATACTGCAGGTATGTTGACGACATTTTTACACAGGTACCTGATGTCAGACATCTGCAGGAGCTGAAGGAGGCATTTGAGCAGAGTTCCGTGCTGCGTTTCACTTACGAGATGGAAAAGGATGGGAAGCTGCCCTTTCTAGATGTAACAGTCATGGAAAAGAGCGGAGGTTTCCACACTGCAGTCTACACTAAGGAAACGAACATAGGAATGTGCCTAAGTGCCAACAGCGACTGCCCAGACAGGTACAAGAGGAGTGTTGTTAACGCATATGTCGACCGTGCTCTTAGCCACAGCTCAGAATGGAAGCAAGTCGACGAAGAACTCTGTAGGGTAAGGCAGGTCCTAGTCAACAACGGCTTCTCCAATGGTTTCTTCGAAGACATCATAAGAAGGAAAGTGAAACGCCATGCAACCTCTGAAGAGACAACTAACACAACACCTATACCCCCTATTAGACTATTTTACAGGAACTTCTTTTCCACAGCTCATAAAACGGAGGAAAGGGTCCTGAAAGATATTGTTAATAGAAACGTTATCCCTACAGACAGAAATCAGAGGATACAACTGACGATTTACTATAAAACCAGAAAAACGGCCAGCCTACTCATGAGAAACTCTCCAGACACAAAACAGAACGCTTTAAAGGAGACTAACGTCGTCTATGCCTTCAAATGCCCTCTTGGGGACTGTAAGCTCAAAAAAACCCAGTATATAGGCAAGACAACAACATCTCTTTCTAGGCGTTTAACGATGCATAAGCAACAGGGCTCCATTAGGAACATACAATCTCTTCCCACAACCAAACCATCGCCAGAGAAATCCTAGTAAACAACACAGAAATCATCGATAGATACAGCGATAGCAGGCGGCTTGACGTTTGCGAGGCACTACACATCAAGAAGTCAACACCAGCAATCAACAGCCAATTAATGCACAACTATATTCTACCCACCTCAAGACTCCGCTCCAATATAGAAGCATCAAGAAATATGGACCAATAGGCTTTCTACAAACACTTCTATTCAATACCCATTGTTTCGTGTTCTGTCTTGTGTTGATGAAATTAATACCCTATTAATGCCACCTCTTGTTCTGTCTTGTGTTGATGAAATTAATACCCTATTAATGCCACCTCACCCCATCCACCTCACTCAAATGTAGATATAAACAAAGTCGGAGATGCGCAAGTTCTATTCAGTTGTGTATTTGTAAACTAAAGTCTTTGAATATGTAATAAGTTTTACGAAAAGCGCTCGTGTCGCGTCAGACTAGAAATAAAAATGAATTTTGGAGAATTGATTTTTTATTTACCTCCAACAGTGAAAAGAAATGTACGAAAGATTGAGAAAATTCGTGTTAGAATTATTAATCTTACTTTTTCGGTCATATTTAATAATATATATATATATATATATGTCGTACCTAGTAGCCAGAACTCACTTATCAGCCTACTATGCAAGGCCCAATTTGACTAATAAGCCAAGTTTTCATGAATTAATGTTTTTTTGACTACCTAACCTACCCAACCTAACCTAACCTAACTTTTTCTGCTACCTAACCTAAGCTAACTCATAAAGATAGGTTAGGTTAGGTAGGGTTGGTTAGGTTTGGTCATATATCTACGCTAATTTTAACTCCAATAAAAAAAAATTGACCTCATACATAATGAAATGGGTAGCTTTATCATTTCATAAGAAAAAAATTAGAGAAAATATATTAATTCAAGAAAACTTAACTTATTAGGCAAATCAGGCCTTGCATAGTAGGCTGAAAAGTGCATTCTGGCTACTAGGTACGACATATATATATATATATATATATATATATATATATATATATATATATATATATATATATATATATATATATATATATATATATATATGTATATATATGTCGTACCTAGTAGCCAGAACGCACTTCTCAGCCTACTATGCAAGGCCCAATTTGCCTATTAAGCCAAGTTTTCATGAATTAATATATTTTCTCTAATTTTTTTCTTATGAAATAATAAAGCTACCCATTTCATTATGTATAAGGTAAATTTTTTGTTATTGGAGTTAAAATTAACGTAGGTATATGACCGAACCTAACCAACCCTACCTAACCTAACCTAACCTATCTCTATAGGTTAGGTTAGGTTAGGTAGCCGAAAAAGTTAGGTTAGGTTAGGTAAGGTAGGTTTGGTAGTCGAAAAACAATTAATTCATGAAAACTTGGCTTATTAGGCAAATTGGGTCTTGCATAGTAGGCCTAGAAGTGCGTTCTGGCTACTAGGTACGATATATATATATATATATATATATATATATATATATATATATATATATATATATATATATATATATATATATAAATTAGTATATTTTGGTAGCAGTCTTTCCTGTAGACATATATTATTAAATATGACCGAAAAAGTAAGATTAATAATTCTAACACGAATTTTCTCAATCTTTTGTACATTTCTTTTCACTGTTGGAGGTAAATCAAAAATCAATTCTCAAAAATTCATTTTTATTTCTAGTCTGACACGACACGAGCGCGTTTCATAAAACTTATTACATTTTCAAAGACTTTAGTTTACAAATACGCAACTGAATAGAACTTACGCATCTCCGATTTTATATCTACATTTGAGTGAGGTGGATGGGGTGAGGTGGCATTAATAGGGTATTAATTTCATTAACACAAGACCGAACAAGAGGTGGCATTAATAGGGTATTAATTTCATCAACACAAGACAGAACACGAAACAATGAGTATTGAATAGAAGTGTTTGTAGAAAGCCTATTGGTCTATATTTCTTGATGCTTCTATATTGGAGTGGAGTCTTGAGGTGGGTAGAATATAGTTGTGCATTAATTGGCTGTTGATTGCTGGTGTTGACTTCTTGATGTGTAGTGCCTCGCAAACGTCAAGCCGCCTGCTATCGCTGTATCTATCGATGATTTCTGTGTTGTTTACTAGGATTTCTCTGGCGATGGTTTGGTTGTGGGAAGAGATTATATGTTCCTTAATGGAGCCCTGTTGCTTATGCATCGTTAAACGCCTAGAAAGAGATGTTGTTGTCTTGCCTATATACTGGGTTTTTTGGAGCTTACAGTCCCCAAGAGGGCATTTGAAGGCATAGACGACGTTAGTCTCTTTTAAAGCGTTCTGTTTTGTGTCTGGAGAGTTTCTCATGAGTAGGCTGGCCGTTTTTCTGGTTTTATAGTAAATCGTCAGTTGTATCCTCTGATTTTTGTCTGTAGGGATAACGTTTCTATTAACAATATCTTTCAGGACCCTTTTATCCGTTTTATGAGCTGTGGAAAAGAAGTTCCTGTAAAATAGTCTAATAGGGGGTATAGGTGTTGTGTTTGTTGTCTCTTCAGAGGTTGCATGGCGTTTCACTTTCCTTCTTATGATGTCTTCGACGAAACCATTGGAGAAGCCGTTGTTGACTAGGACCTGCCTTACCCTACAGAGTTCTTCGTCGACTTGCTTCCATTCTGAGCTGTGGCTGAGAGCACGGTCGACATATGCGTTAACAACACTCCTCTTGTTGAGGAGTGTCGTCTGGGCAGTCGCTGTTGGCATTTAGGCACATTCCTATGTTCGTTTCCTTAGTGTAGACTGCAGTGTGGAAACCTCCGCTCTTTTCCATGACTGTTACATCTAGAAAGGGCAGCTTCCCATCCTTTTCCATCTCGTAAGTGAAACGCAGCATGGAACTCTGCTCAAATGCCTCCTTCAGCTCCTGCAGATGTCTGACATCAGGTACCTGTGTAAAAATGTCGTCAACATACCTGCAGTATATGGCCGGTTTCAAGTTCATGTCGACTAAGACTTTTTGCTCGATGGTACCCATGTAGAAGTTTGCAAACAGGACACCCAGGGGAGAACCCATGGCGACCCCATCTACTTGCTTATACATGTGCCCATCTGGGCTCAAGAAGGGTGCCTCTTTAGTACAAGCTTGGAGTAGTTACCTCAGAATATTTTCTGGTATGTCCAGAGGAGTACAGGCTGGATCACGATACACTCTGTCGGCTATCATCCCGATTGTCTCGTCCACAGGTACGTTGGTAAACAGCGATTCTACGTCCAACGAGGCTCTTATCCCTGTGGCCCGTGTGCCCTGCAGTAAGTCAACAAATTCCTTTGGAGACTTCAGGCTGAAGGCGCAGGGAACATAAGGAGTCAGCAGGCCGTTGAGTCGCTTCGCCAGTCTTTACGTGGGTGTGGGTATCTGGCTAATGATTGGCCGAAGTGGGTTTCCAGGCTTGTGTGTCTTGACATTTCCATACGCATATCCAGGTTTATATTCCCCAATGATCTTTGGCAGGTGGAGTCCGGATTTCTTGGCGTTCACAGTTTCGATCAGTTTGTTGACCTTTGCCCTTAATTCGGCTGTAGTGTCCTTCGTTACCCTTTGGAACTTAGTTTGGTCAGAGAGTATGATGTTCATTTTCGCCAGATATTCGTCTTTTTTAAGAATGACATATATTGGCGACTTGTCCCCTCTCCTGACAACTATCTCCTTGTTCTCACGAAGGCTTTTAGCTGCCACTTTGAGCTCGGGGGACAGTATGGTGCTTCTGTAATTGCCTCGATTCTTTCCTCCTGCAATAAGTTCTGTTTGTAAGGTATCTTTGGTAGTGACCTTCTTTTGTGTCTCGAGGTCGAATATGTCGTCCAACAGAATTTCCAACTCTACTTTCCGGGCCATCTCACTCGGTCTGGACATAACATGACAGTTTATGCCCAGATTTAGGAGAGTGACTTGGTCCTCAGTGAGGTTAATTCCTGCAAGGTTCAGGAAGCCATCTCTTGGTCGTGGAATAGCCATAGGTCCTCCATATAATGTTGTTAGTTTCTATATACAATATTATACTAACTAACAACATTATATGGAGGACCTATGGCAATTCCACGACCAAGAGATGGCTTCCTGAACCTTGCAGGAATTAACCTCACTGAGGACCAAGTCACTCTCCTAAATCTGGGCATAAACTGTCATGTTATGTCCAGACCGAGTGAGATGGCCCGGAAAGTAGAGTTGGAAATTCTGTTGGACGACATATTCGACCTCGAGACACAAAAGAAGGTCACTACCAAAGATTCCTTACAAGCAGAACTTATTGCAGAAGGAGGAAAGAATCGAGGCAATTACAGAAGCACCCTACTTCCCCCGAGCTCAAAGCGGCAGCTAAAAGCCTTCGTGAGAACAAGGAGATAGTTGTCAGGAGAGGTGACAAGTCGCCAATATATGTCATTCTTAAAAAAGACGAATATCTGGCGAAAATGAACATCATACTCTCTGACCAAACTAAGTTCCAAAGGGTAACGAAGGACACTACAGCCGAATTAAAAGCAAAGGTCAACAAACTGATCGAAACTGTGAACGCCAAGAAATCCGGACTCCACCTGCCAAAGATCATTGGGGAATATAAACCTGGATATGCGTATGGAAATGTCAAGACACACAAGCCTGGAAACCTACTTCTGCCAATCATTAGCCAGATACCCACACCCACGTACAGACTGGCGAAGCGACTCAACGGCCTGCTGACTCCTTATGTTCCCTGCGCCTTCAGCCTGAAGTCTCCAAAGGAATTTGTTGACTTACTGCGGGGCACACGGGCCACAGGGATAAGAGCCTCGTTGGACGTAGAATCTCTGTTTACCAACGTACCTGTGGACGAGACAATCGGGATGATAGCCGACAGAGTGTATCGTGATCCAGCCTGTACTCCTCTTGACATACCAGAAAATATTCTGAGGAAACTACTCCAAGCTTGTACTAAAGAGGCACCCTTCTTGAGCCCGGATGGGCACATGTATAAGCAAGTAGATGGGGTCGCCATGGGTTCTCCCCTGGGTGTCCTGTTTGCAAACTTCTACATGGGTACCATCGAGCAAAAAGTCTTAGTCGACATGAACTTGAAACCGGCCATATACTGCAGGTATGTTGACGACATTTTTACACAGGTACCTGATGTCAGACATCTGCAGGAGCTGAAGGAGGCATTTGAGCAGAGTTCCGTGCTGCGTTTCACTTACGAGATGGAAAAGGATGGGAAGCTGCCCTTTCTAGATGTAACAGTCATGGAAAAGAGCGGAGGTTTCCACACTGCAGTCTACACTAAGGAAACGAACATAGGAATGTGCCTAAGTGCCAACAGCGACTGCCCAGACAGGTACAAGAGGAGTGTTGTTAACGCATATGTCGACCGTGCTCTTAGCCACAGCTCAGAATGGAAGCAAGTCGACGAAGAACTCTGTAGGGTAAGGCAGGTCCTAGTCAACAACGGCTTCTCCAATGGTTTCTTCGAAGACATCATAAGAAGGAAAGTGAAACGCCATGCAACCTCTGAAGAGACAACTAACACAACACCTATACCCCCTATTAGACTATTTTACAGGAACTTCTTTTCCACAGCTCATAAAACGGAGGAAAGGGTCCTGAAAGATATTGTTAATAGAAACGTTATCCCTACAGACAGAAATCAGAGGATACAACTGACGATTTACTATAAAACCAGAAAAACGGCCAGCCTACTCATGAGAAACTCTCCAGACACAAAACAGAACGCTTTAAAGGAGACTAACGTCGTCTATGCCTTCAAATGCCCTCTTGGGGACTGTAAGCTCCAAAAAACCCAGTATATAGGCAAGACAACAACATCTCTTTCTAGGCGTTTAACGATGCATAAGCAACAGGGCTCCATTAGGAACATACAATCTCTTCCCACAACCAAACCATCGCCAGAGAAATCCTAGTAAACAACACAGAAATCATCGATAGATACAGCGATAGCAGGCGGCTTGACGTTTGCGAGGCACTACACATCAAGAAGTCAACACCAGCAATCAACAGCCAATTAATGCACAACTATATTCTACCCACCTCAAGACTCCGCTCCAATATAGAAGCATCAAGAAATATGGACCAATAGGCTTTCTACAAACACTTCTATTCAATACCCATTGTTTCGTGTTCTGTCTTGTGTTGATGAAATTAATACCCTATTAATGCCACCTCTTGTTCTGTCTTGTGTTGATGAAATTAATACCCTATTAATGCCACCTCACCCCATCCACCTCACTCAAATGTAGATATAAACAAAGTCGGAGATGCGCAAGTTCTATTCAGTTGTGTATTTGTAAACTAAAGTCTTTGAATATGTAATAAGTTTTACGAAAAGCGCTCGTGTCGCGTCAGACTAGAAATAAAAATGAATTTTGGAGAATTGATTTTTTATTTACCTCCAACAGTGAAAAGAAATGTACGAAAGATTGAGAAAATTCGTGTTAGAATTATTAATCTTACTTTTTCGGTCATATTTAATAATATATATATATATATATATGTCGTACCTAGTAGCCAGAACTCACTTATCAGCCTACTATGCAAGGCCCAATTTGACTAATAAGCCAAGTTTTCATGAATTAATTGTTTTTCGGCTACCTAACCTACCTAACCTAACCTAACCTAACTTTTTCGGCTACCTAACCTAACCTAACCTATAAAGATAGGTTAGGTTAGGTTAGGTAGGGTTGGTTAGGTTTGGTCATATATCTACGTTAATTTAAACTCCAATAAAAAAAAATTGACCTCATACATAATGAAATTTGTAGATTTATCATTTCATAAGAGCAAAATTAGAGAAAATATATTAATTCAGGAAAACTTGGCTTATTAGGCAAATCGGGCCTTGCATAGTAGGCTGACAAGTGCGTTCTGGCTATTAGGTACGACATATATATATATATATATATATATATATGTCGTACCTAGTAGCCAGAACGCACTTCTCGGCCTACTATTCAAGGCCCGATTTGCCTAATAAGCCAAGTTTTCCTGAATTAATATATTTTCTCCAATTTTTTTCTTATGAAATGATAAAGCTACCCATTTCATTATGTATGAGGTCATTTTTTTTTATTGGACTTAAAATTAACGTAGATATGTGACCGAACCTAACCAACCCTACCTAACCTAACCTAACCTATCTTTATAGGTTAGGTTAGGTTAGGTAGCCGAAAAAGTTAGGTTAGGTTAGGTTTGGTAGGTTAGGTAGTCGAAAAACAATTAATTCATGCAAACTTGGCTTATTAGGCAAATCGGGCCTTGCATAGTAGGCTGAGAAGTGCGTTCTGGCTACTAGGTACGACATATATATATATATATATATATATATATATATATATATATATATATATATATATATATGTATATATATAAATAAATATATATATATATATATATATATATATATATATATATATATATATATATATATATATATATATATATATATATATATATATATATATATATTATATATATATATATATTTTAAACACTTTAAACACAAAGATGTGAGAACGTTTCACATTAGGCTCAAAGCTTTCATAAGAGATTCATATTGGTATATTATATATATATATATATATATATATATATATATATATATATATATATGTCGTACCTAGTAGCCAGAACTCACTTCTCAGCCTACTATGCAAGGCCCGATTTGCCTAATAAGCCAAGTTTTCATGAATTAATGTTTTTTCGTCTACCTAACCTACCTAACCTAACCTAACCTAGCTTTTTTTGGCTACCTAACCTAACCTTACCTATATATATAGGTTAGGTTAGGTTAGGTAGGGTTGGTTAGGTTCGGTCATATATCTACGTTAATTTTAACTCCAATAAAAAAAATTGACCTCATACATAGAGAAAAGGGTTGCTTTATCATTTCATAAGAAAAAAATTATAGTAAATATATTAATTCAGGAAAACTTGGCTTATTAGGCAAATCGGGCCTTGAATAGTAGGCTGAGAAGTGAGTTCTGGCTACTAGGTACGACATATATATATATATATATATATATATATATATATATATATATATATATTTTTTTTTTTTTATAAATTGGAAGGGAGAACCACCTCTACTGGAAGAAGGGGGACCCATAGCCTCGGAGGAAACCACGCATAACGCATTAGAGGGAATGTTTAGATCCCCTCCAATACAGTTTCTGTGTGCTTTTCTCCTACCACCCCCTTCCTTTTTTATTTTTTGTGCTTTATTATGCATTTGATGGTTACAAGATATACATGGGTTGATAGAAAAATAATAATGCAAAAAGGTGATTAAAGGTTATGGATCTCTTGAAAAACACAACAATGGGAAACATTAATGAATGTCACAGACGGGTTCGATCATTGTTGCAAGTCAAACACTTCTTCGAATTCCTCTGAAGTTGGACTAGTGCCCAAGACGGAACAGGCATTTCCCCTCTGAATCGCAACACTGAGGCTCTGGAACAAGAAACTTTTTGCTCTCTGGTCTTTTGTAGCGCTGATCAATTTGTCCCCCAATTCCTTCAGGACCTTCAATGCACATTTTTTCCACGAACCGAGGGTCTCCGAGCCGATCGGAACAAATCTGTAGCAGTGTGCTAGACCTCTGTATTTAATAATTTTCTGCGATTCCCTGAAAGAAGCAGCACCACCGCTTTCACGTGTGCTGTAGTGGAGGTAGGTACTGGCCAGTGTGGCAGCGCACGTGTAGTCCCATACCACTTGCTTACCATCCTTCCAAGGTAGCAAGGTGACCCCATCAGGGCGCTTCTGAGGGTCGTTAGGTCTGGATAAGTGTGGTTCTCTTTGGGCCGGGCAGCGGGCTGTGGCGAGGCTATATATATATAAATATATAAATATATATATATATATATATATATATATATATATATATATATATATATATATATATATATATATATATATATATATATATATATATATATATATGTCGTACCTAGTAGCCAGAACTCACTTCTCAGCCTACTATGCAAGGCCCGATTTGCCTAATAAGCCAAGTTTTCATGAATTAATTATTTTTCGACTACCTAACCTACCTAACCTAACCTAACCTAACTTTTTCGGCTACCTAACCCACCCTAACCGATAGAGATAGGTTAGGTTAGGTTAGGTAGGGTTGGTTAGGTTCGATCATATATCTACGTTAATTTTAACTCCAATAAAATAAAATTGACCTCATACATAAGGAAATGGGTAGCTTTATCATTTCATAAGAAAAAAATTAAAGAAAATATATTAATTCAGGAAAACTTGGCTTATTAGGCAAATCGGGCCTTGCATAGTAGGCTGAGAAGTGCGATCTGGCTACTAGGTTCGACATATATATATATATATATATATATATATATATATATATATATATATATATATATATATATATATATATATATATTATTAAATATGACCGAAAAAGTAAGATTAATAATTCTAACACGAATTTTCTCAATCTTTCGTACATTACGCTTCACTGTTGGAGGTAAATCAAAAACCACTTCTCCAAAATTCGTTTTTATTTCTAGTCTGACGCGACACGGGCGCGTTTCGTAAAACTTATTACATTTTCAAAGACTTCACAAATACACAACTGATTAGAACTTACGTCTCTCTGATATTATATCTACATTTGAGTGAGGTGGGAAGGGTGATGTGGCATTAACACAATACAGAACAGGAGGGGATATTAATACGGTATTAAAAGTATCAACACAAGACAGAACAGAAACAATGGGTATTGAATAGAAGTGTTTGTAGAAAGCCTATTGGTCCATATTTCTTGATGCTTCTATATTGGAGCGGAGTCTTGAGGTGGGTAGAATATAGTTGTGCAATAATTGGCTGTTGATTGCTGGTGTTGACTTCTTGATGTGTAGTGCCTCGCAAACGTCAAGCCGCCTGCTATCGCTGTATCTATCGATGATTTCTGTGTTGTTTACTAGGATTTCTCTGGCGATGGTTTGGTTATGGGAAGAGATTATATATTCCTTAATGGAGCCCTGTTGCTTATGCATCGTTAAACGCCTAGAAAGAGATGTTGTTGTCTTGCCTATATACTGGGTTTTTTGGAGCTTACAGTCCCCAAGTGGGCATTTGAAGGCATAGACGACGTTAGTCTCTTTTAAAGCGTTCTGTTTTGTGTCTGGAGAGTTTCTCATGAGTAGGCTGGCCGTTTTTCTGGTTTTATAGTAAATCGTCAGTTGTATCCTCTGATTTTTGTCTGTAGGGATAACGTTTCTATTAACAATATCTTTCAGGACCCTTTCCTCCGTTTTATGAGCTGTGGAAAAGAAGTTCCTGTAAAATAGTCTAATAGGGGGTATAGGTGTTGTGTTAGTTGTCTCTTCAGAGGTTGCATGGCTTTTCACTTTCCTTCTTATGATGTCTTCGATGAAACCATTAGAGAAGCCGTTATTGACTAGGACCTGCCTTACCCTACAGAGTTCTTCGTCGACTTGCTTCCATTCTGAGCTGTGGCTGAGAGCACGGTCGACGTATGCGTTAACAACACTCCTCTTGTACCTGTCGGGGCAGTCGCTGTTGGCATTTAGGCACATTCCTATGTTTGTTTCCTTAGTGTAGACTGCAGTGTGGAAACCTCCGCCCTTTTCCATGACTGTTACATCTAGAAAAGGCAGCTTCCCATCCTTTTCCGTCTCGTAAGTGAAACGCAGCACGGAACTCTGCTCAAATGCCTCCTTCAGCTCCTGCAGATGTCTGACATCAGGTACCTGTGTAAAAATGTCGTCAACATACCTGCAGTATATGGCCGGTTTCAAGTTCATGTCGACTAAGACTTTTTGCTCGATGGTACCCATGTAGAAGTTTGCAAACAGGACACCTAGGGGGAGAACCCATGGCGACCCCATCTACTTGCTTATACATGTGCCCATCCGGGCTCAAGAAGGGTGCCTCTTTAGTACAAGCTTGGAGTAGTTTCCTCAGAATACTTTCTGGCATGTCAAGAGGAGTACAGGCTGGATCACGATACACTCTGTCGGCTATCATTCCGATTGTCTCGTCCACAGGTACGTTGGTAAACAGAGATTCTACGTCCAACGAGGCTCTTATCCCTGTGGCCCGTGTGCCCCGCAGTAAGAGTGTATCGTGATCCAGCCTGTACTCCTCTTGACATGCCAGAAAGTATTCTGAGGAAACTACTCCAAGCTTGTACTAAAGAGGCACCCTTCTTGAGCCCGGATGGGCACATGTATAAGCAAGTAGATGGGGTCGCCATGGGTTCTCCCCTAGGTGTCCTGTTTGCAAACTTCTACATGGGTACCATCGAGCAAAAAGTCTTAGTCGACATGAACTTGAAACCGGCCATATACTGCAGGTATGTTGACGACATTTTTACACAGGTACCTGATGTCAGACATCTGCAGGAGCTGAAGGAGGCATTTGAGCAGAGTTCCGTGCTGCGTTTCACTTACGAGACGGAAAAGGATGGGAAGCTGCCTTTTCTAGATGTAACAGTCATGGAAAAGGGCGGAGGTTTCCACACTGCAGTCTACACTAAGGAAACAAACATAGGAATGTGCCTAAATGCCAACAGCGACTGCCCCGACAGGTACAAGAGGAGTGTTGTTAACGCATACGTCGACCGTGCTCTCAGCCACAGCTCAGAATGGAAGCAAGTCGACGAAGAACTCTGTAGGGTAAGGCAGGTCCTAGTCAATAACGGCTTCTCTAATGGTTTCATCGAAGACATCATAAGAAGGAAAGTGAAAAGCCATGCAACCTCTGAAGAGACAACTAACACAACACCTATACCCCCTATTAGACTATTTTACAGGAACTTCTTTTCCACAGCTCATAAAACGGAGGAAAGGGTCCTGAAAGATATTGTTAATAGAAACGTTATCCCTACAGACAAAAATCAGAGGATACAACTGACGATTTACTATAAAACCAGAAAAACGGCCAGCCTACTCATGAGAAACTCTCCAGACACAAAACAGAACGCTTTAAAAGAGACTAACGTCGTCTATGCCTTCAAATGCCCACTTGGGGACTGTAAGCTCCAAAAAACCCAGTATATAGGCAAGACAACAACATCTCTTTCTAGGCGTTTAACGATGCATAAGCAACAGGGCTCCATTAAGGAACATATAATCTCTTCCCATAACCAAACCATCGCCAGAGAAATCCTAGTAAACAACACAGAAATCATCGATAGATACAGCGATAGCAGGCGGCTTGACGTTTGCGAGGCACTACACATCAAGAAGTCAACACCAGCAATCAACAGCCAATTATTGCACAACTATATTCTACCCACCTCAAGACTCCGCTCCAATATAGAAGCATCAAGAAATATGGACCAATAGGCTTTCTACAAACACTTCTATTCAATACCCATTGTTTCTGTTCTGTCTTGTGTTGATACTTTTAATACCCTATTATTATCCCCTCCTGTTCTGTCTTGTGTTAATGCCACATCACCCTTCCCACCTCACTCAAATGTAGATATAATATCAGAGAGACGTAAGTTCTAATCAGTTGTGTATTTGTGAAGTCTTTGAAAATGTAATAAGTTTTACGAAACGCGCCCGTGTCGCGTCAGACTAGAAATAAAAATGAATTTTGGAGAAGTGATTTTTGATTTACCTCCAACAGTGAAGCGTAATGTACGAAAGATTGAGAAAATTCGTGTTAGAATTATTAATCTTACTTTTTCGGTCATATTTAATAATATATGTCTACAGGAAAGACTGCTACCAAAATATACTAATATATATATATATATATATATATATATATATATATATATATATATATATATATATATATATATATATATATATATATATATATATATATATATATATATATATGTCGTACTTAGTAGCCAGAACGCACTTCTCAGCCTAATATGCAAGGCCGAATTTGCCTAATAAGCCAAGTTTTCATGAAATAATTGTTTTTCGACTACCTAACCTAACCTAACCTAACTTTTTCGGCTACCTAACCTAACCTAACCTATAAAGATAGGTTAGGTTAGGTTAGGTAGGGTTGGTTAGGTTCGGTCATATATCTACGTTAATTTTAACTCCAATAAAAATAAATTGACCTCATACGTAATGAAATGGGTAGCTTTATCATTTTATAAGAAAAAAATTAGAGGAAATATATTAATTCAGGAAAACTTGGCTTATTAGGCAAATCGGGCCTTGCATAGTAGGCCCAGAAGAGCTTTCTGGCTACTAGGTACGACATATATATATATATATATATATATATATATATATGTCGTACCTAGTAGCCAGAACTCACTTTTTGGCCTACTATTCAAGGCCCGATTTGCCTAATAAGCCAAGTTTTCCTGAATTAATATATTTTCTCTAATTTTTTTCTTATGAAATGATAAAGCTACCCATTTTATTATATATGAGATAATTTTTTTTTATTGGAGTTAAAATTAACGTAGATATATGACCAAACCTAACCAACCCTCCCTAACCTAACCTAACCTATATTTATAGGTTAGGTTAGGTTAGGTAGCAGAAAAAGTTAGGTTAGGTTAGGTTAGGTAGGTTAGGTAGTCGAAAAACAATTAATTCATGAAAACTTGGCTTATTAGGCAAATCGGGCCTTGCATAGTAGGCTGAGAAGTGCGTTCTGGCTACTAGGTACGACATATATATATATATATATATATATATATATATATATATATATATATATATATATATATATATATGTCGTACCTAGTAGCCAGAACGCACTTCTATGCCTACTATGCAAGGCCCAATTTGCCTAATAAGCCAAGTTTTCATGATTTATTTGTTTTTCGACTACCTAACCTACCTAACCTAACCTAACCTAACTTTTTCGGCTACCTAACCTAACCTAACCTATAAAGATAGATTAGGTTAGGTTAGGTAGGGTTGGTTAGGTTCGGTCATATAATTACGTTAATTTTAACTCCAATAAAAAAAAATTGACCTCATACGTAATGAAATGGGTAGCTTTATCATTTTATAAGAAAAAAATTAGAGGAAATATATTAATTCAGGAAAACTTGGCTTATTAGGCAAATCGGGCCTTGCATAGTAGGCATAGAAGTGCGTTCTGGCTATTAGGTACGACATATATATATATATATATATATATATATATATATATATATATATATATATATATATATATATATATATATATATATATATATATATATATATATGTCGTACCTAGTAGCCAGAACGCACTTCTCGGCCTACTATGCAAGGCCAGATTTGCCTAATAAGCCAAGTTTTCCTGAATTAATATATTTTCTCTAATTTTTTCTTATGAAATGATAAAGCTACCCATTTCATTATGTATGCGGTCAATTTTTTTTATTAGAGTTAAAATTAACATAGATATTTGACCGAACCTAACCAACCGTACCTAACCTAACCTAGCCTATCTTTATAGGTTTGGTTAGATTAGGTAGCCGAAAAAGTTAGGTTAGGTTAGGTTAGGTAGGTTAGGTAGTCGAAAAATAATTAATTCATGAAAACTTGGCTTATTAGGCAAATCTGGCCTTGCATAGTAGGCAGAGAAGTGCGTTCTGGCTACTAGGTACGACATATATATATATATATATATATATATATATATATATATATATATATATATATATATATATATATATATATATATATATATATATATATAGGGCATATGTTTTTGTATTTTTGCTGATTTGTCAGTAAATAATAAAAGAAATATAAATTATTTGATTTTTTTTACGCTTAAATTTGTTTTAATATTTACATTGGAAATAATATAATTAAATTTCAAGAAATTTAACTTTAAACAGAAAGATGTGAGAACGTTTCAGATAAGGCTCAAAGCTTTCGTAAGAGATTTATATTGGTATATGAATGGATTATGAATGATTCATGTTAGGATTGTAAAGGTGTCACAACGTAGGTTTTGGTTATAAGTTTTGGAAACCTATTTAATTCCACACAAAAAATCGTATCTGATACGAAAAAACAAACGTTTCCAATCCTTTCAAACACTTTCCAGATATGTTGTGGCAACCTTAAATTGTTTACTGGGGGGTGAGGCAGCACCCACCCCTTCCTTCACCAGGGCGAGGCAGTATCCTCCCGTTCCATCACCAGGGTGAGGCAGCACCCACCCGTTCCATCACCAGGGTGAGGCAGCACCCACCCGTTCCATCACCAGGGTGAGGCAGCACCCACCCGTTCCATCACCAGGGTGAGGCAGCACCCACCCGTTCCATCACCAGGGTGAGGCAGCACCCACCCGTTCCATCACCAGGGTGAGGCAGCACCCACCCGTTCCATCACCAGGGTGAGGCAGCACCCACCCGTTCCATCACCAGGGTGAGGCAGCACCCACCCCTTCCTTCACCAGGGCAAGGCAGCATGCACCCGTTCCATCACCAGGGTGAGGCAGCACCCACCCGTTCCATCACCAGGGTGAGGCAGCACCCACCCGTTCCATCACCAGGGTGAGGCAGCACCCACCCCTTCCTTCACCAGGGCGAGGCAGCATGCACCCGTTCCATCACCAGGGTGAGGCAGCACCTACCCCTTCCTTCACCAGGGTGAGGCAGCATCCTCCCATTCCATCACCAGGGTGAGGCAGCACCCACCCCTTCCATCACCAGGGTGAGGCAGCACCCACCCGTTCCATCACCAGGGTGAGGCAGCACCCACCCGTTCCATCACCAGGGTGAAGCAGCACCCACCCGTTCCATCGCCAGGCTGAGGCAGCACCCACCCGTTCCATCACCAGAGTGAGGCAGCACCACCCGTTCCATTACCAGGGTGAGGCAGCACCCTCCTGTTCCATCACCAGGGTGAGGCAGCACCCACCCGTTCCATCACCAGGGTGAGGCAGCACCCACCCGTTCCATCACCAGGGTGAGGCAGCACCCACCCGTTCCATCACCAGGGTGAGGTAGCACCCACCACTTCCTTCACAAGGGTGAGGCAGTACCCACCCCTTCCATCACCAGGCTGAGGCAGCACCACCCGTTCCATCACCAGGGTGAGGCAGCACCCACCCGTTCCATCACCAGGGTGAGGCAGCACCCTCCCGTTCCATCATCAGGGTGAGGCAGCACCCACCCGTTCCATCACCAGGGTGAGGCAGCACCCTCCCGTTCCATCATCAGGGTGAGGCAGCACCCACCCGTTCCATCACCAGGGTGAACCAGCACCACCCGTTCCATCACCAGGGTGAACCAGCACCACCCGTTCCATCACCAGGGTGAGGCAGCATCCACCCGTCCCATCACCAGGGTGAGGCAGCATCCACCCGTCCCATCACCAGGGTGAGGCAGCATCCACCCGTCCCATCACCAGGCTGAGGCAGCACCCTCCCGTTCCTTCACCAGGATGAGGCATCATCCACCCGTTCCATCACCAGGGTGACGCTGCACTCACCCGTCCCATCACCATGGTGAGGCTGCACCACCCGTTCCATCATCAAGGTGAGGCAGCATCCACTCGTTCCTTCACCAGGCTGAGGCAGCATCCACCTGTACCATCACCAGGGTGACGCTGCACCCACCCGTCCCATCACCATGGTGAGGCTGCACCACCCGTTCCATCATCAAGGTGAGGCAGCATCCACTCGTTCCTTCACCAGGCTGAGGCAGCATCCACCTGTACCATCACCAGGGTGACGCTGCACCCACCCGTCCCATCACCAGGCTGAGGCAGCACCCACCCGTTCCATCACCAGGGTGAGGCAGCATCCACCCTTTCCATCACCAGGGTGACGCTGCACCTACCTGTTCCATCACCATTCCATCGTCATTCCTACCCTTCCATCATCACTCTTGACCCTCCAATAACCCCATTACCCCACCTTTCCACCCTCCTATCCAAGTGGTCACGTCCTACTCATTCTGTGCTGATGAATGGCATTAATTAGTAGTGGAGAGGCTGTGGTGTGTGTGACGGAGGAGGGGCACAGAGAAGGGCAGAGAGAAGGGGGACTGTTGGAGAAATAATTGTGGGATGTAGAGTGGAGAATCGTAAGAGATGCAGAGTGTGACTGGAGGGATTGTGTCTAGGTACTCTCTCTCTCTCTCTCACTGTATATATATATATATATATATATATATATATATATATATATATATATATATATATATATATATATATATATATATATATATATATGCGAACAAGTATATATATATATATATATATATATATATATATATATATATATATATATATATATATATATATATATATATATATTATTAAATATGACCGAAAAATTAAGATTAATAATTCTAACACGAATTTTCTCAATCTTTCGTACATTTCTTTTCACTGTTGGAGGTAAATCAAAAATCAATTCTCCAAAATTCATTTTTATTTCTAGTCTGACGCGACACGAGCGCGTTTCGTAAAACTTATTACATTTTCAAAGACTTTAGTTTAAAAATACACAACTGAATAGAACTTACGCATCTCCGATTTTATATCTACATTTTAGTGAGGTGGATGTGGTGAGGTGGCATTAATAGGGTATTAATTTCATCAACACAAGACAGAACAAGAGGTGGCATTAATAGGGTATTAATTTCATCAACACAAGACAGAACACGAAACAATGGGTATTGAATAGAAGTGTTTGTAGAAAGCCTATTGGTCCATATTTCTTGATGCTTCTATATTGGAGCGGAGTCTTGAGGTGGGTAGAATATAGTTGTGCATTAATTGGCTGTTGATTGCTGGTGTTGACTTCTTGATGTGTAGTGCCTCGCAAACGTCAAGCCGCCTGCTATCGCTGTATCTATCGATGATTTCTGTGTTGTTTACTAGGATTTCTCTGGCGATGGTTTGGTTGTGGGAAGAGATTATATGTTCCTTAATGGAGCCCTGTTGCTTATGCATCGTTAAACGCCTAGAAAGAGATGTTGTTGTCTTGCCTATATACTGGGTTTTTTGGAGCTTACAGTCCCCAAGAGGGCATTTGAAGGCATAGACGACGTTAGTCTCTTTTAAAGCGTTCTGTTTTGTGTCTGGAGAGTTTCTCATGAGTAGGCTGGCCGTTTTTCTGGTTTTATAGTAAATCGTCAGTTGTATCCTCTGATTTTTGTCTGTAGGGATAACGTTTTTATTAACAATATCTTTCAGGACCCTTTCCTCCGTTTTATGAGCTGTGGAAAAGATGTTCCTGTAAAATAGTCTAATAGGGGGTATAGGTGTTGTGTTAGTTGTCTCTTCAGAGGTTGCATGGCGTTTCACTTTCCTTCTTATGATGTCTTCGACGAAACCATTGGAGAAGCCGTTGTTGACTAGGACCTGCCTTACCCTACAGAGTTCTTCGTCGACTTGCTTCCATTCTGAGCTGTGGCTGACAGCACGGTCGACATATGCGTTAACAACACTCCTCTTGTACCTGTCTGGGCAGTCGCTGTTGGCACTTAGGCACATTCCTATGTTCGTTTCCTTAGTGTAGACTGCAGTGTGGAAACCTCCGCTCTTTTCCATGACTGTTACATCTAGAAAGGGCAGCTTCCCATCCTTTTCCATCTCGTAAGTGAAACGCAGCACGGAACTCTGCTCAAATGCCTCCTTCAGCTCCTGCAGATGTCTGACATCAGGTACCTGTGTAAAAATGTCGTCAACATACCTGCAGTATGCAACATACCTTGAAACCGGCCATATACTGCAGGTATGTTGTGGACATTTTTACACAGATACACATTTTTTACACAAATGCAAACAGATACACATTTTTTACACAAATGCAAACAAAACATTGTTTGCATATGTGTTCCTCACGTGTGCCCCAAAGAATGAGGTGATTTGATAAAATGCTATTCCCAAGATTACCATCCGAGTGCCGGCGGGGAAGTGGTTCAAATAGCTTCGGCTATCACTTCCTTATGTCCGGTTGTGATGGTCAAGCGGATTAAGGCGTCCCTGTACATACCAGTTGCGTTGCTCCTGGGAGTATGGGTTCGAGTCACTTCTGGGGTGTGAGTTTTCAGTTATATATATATATATATATATATATATATATATATATATATATATATATATATATATATATATATATATATATATATATATATATATATATATATGCGAACAAGCCTGAATGGTCCCCAGGACAATATGCAACTGAAAACTCACACCCCAGAAGTGACTCGAACCCATACTCCCAGAAGCAACGCAACTGGTATGTACAAGACGCCTTAATCCACTTGACCATCACGACCGGACATAATGAGGTGATAGCCTAAGCTATTTGAACCACCCCACCGCCGGCACTCGGATAGTAATCTTGGGCATAGCATTTTCAAAAATTACATTTTACCCCAAAGAATGAGGTGATTTGGTAAAATGCTATGCCCAAGATTACTATCCGAGTGCCGGCGGTGGGGTGGTTCAAATAGCTTAGGCTATCACCTCATTATGTCCGGTCGTGATGGTCAAGTGGATTAAGGCGTCTTGTACATACCAGTTGCGTTGCTTCTGGGAGTATGGGTTCGAGTCACTTCTGGGGTGTGAGTTTTCAGTTGCATATTGTCCTGGGGACCATTCAGGCTTGTTCGCATTTGTGTTCCTCACGTGTGCCCCAAAGAATGAGGTGATTTGGTAAAATGCTATGCCCAAGATTACTATCCGAGTGCCGGCGGTGGGGTGGTTCAAATAGCTTAGGCTATCACCTCATTATGTCCGGTCGTGATGGTCAAGTGGATTAAGGCGTCTTGTACATACCAGTTGCGTTGCTTCTGGGAGTATGGGTTCGAGTCACTTCTGGGGTGTGAGTTTTCAGTTATATATATATATATATATATATATATATATATATATATATATATATATATATATATATATATATATATATATATATATATATATATATATATATATATATATATATATATATATATATATTTGCATATATATATATATATATATTATATATATTATATATATTATATATATATGTAGACCGAAAAGTTAAGATTAATAATTCTAACACGAATTTCTGAATATGTGTTATGTTTCTCTTCAATGTCGAGGGTAATTGAAATATCAATTCTCCAAAATTCATTTTATTTTTTGATCTGACGCCAGAATGCGTTTCATAATTCTTATTACATGTTCAAAGTCTTAGTTAACACATAAAAGGTCATTATACTTATACTCGTTTTGGGTGAGGTGATATGGCACGAAAGTTTTGGGTGAGGCGACAATCACATGACGGAACACGATACAATGGGTATGAAAACATAAGAATGGAAGTAACTGCAGAAGGCTTGTTGGTCCATACCTCCTCTTGATGCTTCTATATTGGTTCGGGGTCTTGAAGTGGGTAGTATATAGTTGTGCATTAATTGGCTGTTGGTTGCTGGTGTTGACCTTTTAATGTGTAGTGCCTCGATGATGTCGAGCTTCCTGCTATCACTGTATCTATTGATGATTTCTGTGTTGTTTGTTAAGATTTCTCTGGTGATGGTCTGGCGATCTTCTCTGGTCTGACACTCTATTTTTTACAATTTTGCATGCAATATCATGACGTAGGTGAGAATATGAAAATAATGATATATGAAAATATAATGATATAGGAATATATCATTAGTATGTGGAATATCATGATCAAACACTGAGAGTAAATTTTAAGTATGAGCACATTTTAATTATAGTGGTAATTGTCATGAATCATTATCTTGATTATATATATACCTCTGACTGCTTCATTGTATATACTGCACACACTCCACCAGCTTAGTATAATGATGTTATTGAGATATTAATCTAAAACCCCTCCACCCCCACCCAGCTTGGTGTAACGTGGTTGGCGTATTGTACATCACCCACCTCACCCAAAATGGTACAATCAGGTACCTCCTTCAACCAGGGTACACAGTTTCGTCACACGAATAATCTCTACTGCCTGTCCTTGGGAAAGGAACCGAAGCCAACAATTCCAAATCGTTTGATGTTAGCACAATGTACCTCTTTACTCACTATTTTGCCACTCGTGGCCACAGAAGTGCAGGTACTATGCAGCACCTGCCTCACTATCTTGCACCTCCTGGCCACAGAAGTGCAGGTACTATGCAGCACCTGCCTCACTATTTTGCCACTCGTGGCCACAGAAGTGCAGGTACTATGCAGCACCTGCCTCACTATCTTGCCACTCGTGGCCACAAAGTGCAGGAGATGTAGCTGAAAAAAACAAAAGGATTTCCACAAACCAAAAGTGGAAATTCGTAGAGGCATTACTATATATTTCCATTATTCATTGATTACATTTCCATATAATGTTATTTCTGTTATTGTATTTCCATAGACTTTCATCATTCTTTCATTATTTTTGCATATAATAAATTTGTTAGTATCGCTTAGTTTCGTTTTGATTGATCATTGTCGGGGGCAATATGACCCAAAACTGTTGAACTTTTGCTTCCTGTTTATTGATGAGAGGCATGAGGTGCAGGGAAATGCCCCCCCCCCCAAAAAATAAAAAGTCTTGTCCTGTCACGGAGTCTAACCTGAAGCCATTTGTAAATAACAAATTCAAAATCTTATTAAAACGTCAATATATATATTTTTTTCCACAGCACTCGTGTTGTAAGCACATATATCAAGCCTCTATAGTATTTTGGGAATTTTCAAACGATTTCATATCGTCAAGGGCAAAATTTTTTGATGAATAAGCCATTGTTTTTATCGTCATATATATCATGGTTTGAAAAAGTGGTTGCATTCCAGTGCAGTAAATATTGATTACGTCACACTCCGCGCAATACATGGGAAATGCTGAGGTAATTCCTGTTACAAAATTTCAATGCAGGTTTGTTTTTACTTAGTTGTGTTTTCACTGAGTTGTTCTCTCCTAGTTGTGGTTATGTGGTCAAGTAATGCCTTCCTTGTCTCAACTTTTCATTTCCAGGACAGTTAATGTAAAGTGACTTTCAGTTTATGTTTGTCATAGTCTCTTTCTTTCTCTGAAGATGTTTATTAAATTTGTCTGAATTGTTTTCTGTTGTAGCGCGATCCATTTACAGGCATCTCTCACCCTGAAGATGTTATTTTCTTGATGTTTCCAGCTTCCTCCTACGTCTTCGGCTCCTTCCCATGTCTCATCGTAAACATTACCCCCGTGTCTCTTCTGCTCATTACTCTTAATATCTTATTCGTCGTTATCATTCCCTACGTCCCAAATCCTTATCCTGATCCCTTCCAAGTATTCCTCCCCCCCCGTCCCATCCCTAATCCTTATCCTGACCCCTTCCAAGTGCTGTATAGTCGTAATGACTTAGCGCTTTCTCCTGATTAATTCCTCCCTTCTCTCTTCCAATATGAGTATACCTTCGCCTGGGATAAGTTATACTCATTCTACTTTTCGTCATACTTTTTTAGAGGCGAATTCCCTGCTGAAGCTTCATACTCAAAGATTGGTCTTATGTAGGTTGCATTTTATGTTTTCGCGTTCTTTGTGCCTAGGTTAGCGAAGGTTCTTCTGATATTTGAGAGTCTGACGTATGTTACAGAGGTTATTTTGTTAATGTGTTTTATGGTATATTTATACATATTGTTGCGGGTCTTTGTAGCTCCCCTTCGGTACGCTGACCTTTTACGTCTGGTTCCCCCTCCCTAGACAGGTCATTCCTACTTCCACTAGATACTTAAATGGCATTGCGTTCGTGAGCAGTTAATTAAGTGTAATTACCTAAGTGTAATTATCTCTGAAACTACTGACGGTTTTGACGTCCACTACCTTCTGTCTTAATTGGTTCCAACCGTCTACCACTGTTTGCAAAAGTGTTATTTCTAATGTTTTTTTTCGGCCGTGTGTGTACTCATCTAATTGTCCATGCGGGGGTTGAGCTCCGGCTCTTTGGTCCCGCCTCTCAACCGCCAATCAACAGGTGAATGTGTGTGTGTGTGTTTGTACTCTCCTAGTTGTACTCACCTAGTTGTGCTTGTGGGGGATGAGGTTCGGCTCTTTGGTCCCGCATCTCAATTGTCAATCAACTGATGTACAGGTTTCTGAGCCTATTGGGCTATATCATATCTACACTTTAAACTGAAGTGTAGATATGATAGAACCCAATAGTCTCAGGAATCTGTACACCTCTTGATTAACAGTTGTGAGTTGAGACCATAGAGCCGAAACTCAACCCCCGCAAGCATAACTATGTGAGTACACACACACACACACACACACACACACACACACACACACACACACACACACACACACACACACACACACACACACGCGCGCGCGCGCACACACACACACACAAACACACACACACACACACACACACACACACACACACACACACACACACACACACACACACACACACACACACACACCGCTACTGCTGGGTTTCGTCTATGATCTGGTCTCCTGTAAGGTCAACAAGCCTGGCTAAGGCTCACACAGCCACACACGAGCCAGCCTAACTTGGATAATGACCAATCAAGGACCATACAAACGAGAACACCTCCAAATGCCTCATACTTCTGCTGTAAAGTGATATTATAAATAACATCAGAATACTTCAGAGGCCACATAGTTTCCTACATGGGAATTCGAGCCCATCACATAACCACAGTATTTTCTCGTATTGTTCCCAACATAAGATTAGATCCGATGTTCATTATAACGGTGAACAACTTACTGGTGCTGGGTTATGGAACTTGTGTTCAGCAGCTCCTTGAAGGCGTGAAGATCTGGAAGTTTTCTTGTTATAAACAAAATACGAAGTTTGGTAACCTAACTTTACACAAGAAAGGTCTTTGTCTTGAGAAAATCTTTGCTGTATTGTACTTTACAAAACTTAAATAACTTATAAAATTAAAAACTGCAGACTGCAAAATGGCCCAAAAAATAAAATATACGTGCAGCTCCCAGGCAAAGAAAGTGAAATATACAAAACATATTTTTCACGAAAGAAATATTAATATTCGAAAGAAAAATATGGCACTGTGCATTTTACTTCCATCAGTTAATTAGGCTTTTTTGGCAGGGGAGACTTTGTAGTTAGTCTTTTTGTTGGTTGTCACCTTCCTGCTCCCTGAAGTCATCCTACCAGCACCTCTCAAGATATTAAGACATTTGTACTGAAAATCATCTTTTTTTACACTGACTTGGTACCATTCCTTCCCCCAGTCCCTTCCCGAATCCTCATCCTGACCCCTTCCATGTGCTATAGATTCGTCTTGGCCCTTTCTATTCCCCCCCCCCCTATACCGACTTGAGGCATATAAAGCTTGTGTATGTTTGTTAGATCGCTTCACCGTATACTGACTTCAAATATACAACTCTCATATGCTTCCTCCCTACCACTGACTCGAAACATACACATGTGTATATTACATCACCTCTACTCTCTTCAACTCTAGACATCACCACTTGTGTAAATCCATATAATAAATTATCATATATTGTAATATTTAGAGAGAGAGAGAGAGAGAGAGAGAGAGAGAGAGAGAGAGAGAGAGAGAGAGAGAGAGAGAGAGAGAGAGAGAGAGAGAGAGAGAGAGAGAGAGAGAGAGAGAGAGAGAGAGAGAGAGAGAGAGAGAGAGAGAGAGAGAGAGAGAGAGAGAGAGAGAGAGAGAGAGAGAGAGAGAGAGAGAGAGAGAGAGAGAGAGAGAGAGAGAGAGAGAGAGAGAGAGAGAGAGAGAGAGAGAGAGAGAGAGAGAGAGAGAGAGAGAGAGAGAGAGAGAGAGAGAGAGAGAGAGAGAGAGAGAGAGAGAGAGAGAGAGAGAGAGAGAGAGAGAGAGAGAGAGAGAGAGAGAGAGAGAGAGAGAGAGAGAGAGAGAGAGAGAGAGAGAGAGAGAGGAGAGAGAGAGAGAGAGAGAGAGAGAGAGAGAGAGAGAGAGAGAGAGAGAGAGAGAGAGAGAGAGAGAGAGAGAGAGAGAGAGAGAGAGAGAGAGAGAGAGAGAGAGAGAGAGAGAGAGAGACAGAGAGAGAGAGAGAGAGAGAGAGAGAGAGAGAGAGAGAGAGAGAGAGAGAGAGAGAGAGAGAGAGAGAGAGAGAGAGAGAGAGAGAGAGAGAGAGGGAAACCGTATATAAATATCTTGACTTCTTCAGTAGCAGGAGCCTTATTAAATATCTGTCTGTCTCGGCCAATCTCTCTGTCTCTCTCTGTCTCTCTCTCTCTCTCTCTCTCTCTCTCTCTATCTCTCTCTTTCTCTCTCTCTCTCTCTCTGTCTCTCTGTCTCTCTGTCTCTCTCTCTCTCTCTCTCTCTCTCTCTCTCTCTCTCTCTCTCTCTCTCTCTCTCTCTCTCTCTCTCTCTCTCTCTCTCTCTCTCTCTCTCTCTCTCTCTCTCTCTCTCTCTCTCTCTCTCTCTCTCTCTCTCTCTCTCTCTCTCTCTCTCTCTCTCTCTCGCTCTCTGTACCAATCTATACCCAATGGGAACATGTTCGCGATGTGTGGGGTTGTGGAGGACTGACACTCAGAAGGCAGCAGGTGTGGGGATGGCGGGAGTATGACATCAACAATACATATTACAGGCAGAGTAAGATAATTTTGTCTTAATTTTGTGTACATCAGTGTGTAATATTTTACATTGCAGTAAGGAAGAACAGAACGGAAAAGATCATAATTACGATTCCAGCTGAAAAGATATTGCAAGATACGCCGTGGAGGTGGAAACGCTCCCATTGGCACTGTCAAGTGGCAATCTTTTAATTTATGCCAACCCACATCCCGAATGTGTTGGGCACATACCCAACAGTAATTAATGTTAAAAATTGGATGAGGCTATCACCAAGTGTCTGGCCTCAAGCTTCGAACTGGCAGACATTTACACTGATAGACATGAAGTTGAAGTAAGAATACTGACGATGGAGTTTCTGCCAGTGTTGTGTGTGTGATGGAACTGTTGTTGTTAGTAAGGTGCTGATAGTGTGGTATATTGCTGTTGGTACTGGCGATGTACTAGTGTTACCACTGGTGTTCCAGGTGTACTGGAGTACCAGTACAACACCGGTACTATACTAGTGCAGCACTGTTTCTGGTGTGGTACTGGGGCTGGTACTGGTGCTGGTATTGGTGTTGATACTGGTGCTGGTATTGGTGGTGTGCATGTTCTGGTACTGGAGTTGGCATTAATACTAATACTAGTTAGTGTTGGTACTGATGCTGGTAGCTGTTGGTATACCGGTGCTGGACCTGGTGCTGCAACTAGTACTAGTACTAGTGCTGTACTGGTATTGGTGCTGGTACTGCTGCTGGTACTGACACTGGTGTTGTACCTGTGCATGTTCGGGTACTGGTGGCTATGGTGCTGAACTGGTGCTAATAAGGTGCTGGAACAACAACAACAACAACAACATTCTGTTGCATTATAGGGAAATTCAATTAGAAGATGACAGATTGCCTTAACTTAATTTAACATAATGAATTATGCCGAGGGTTCTTTGAGCAACCTCTCTGAGAAACACGGAAAGGAATTTCGCCCGAGCTTGTGCAACAGCCTTATACAATGCCTTGCGAATCATCTTGCGTAACAGCTTATTTAGCGCCTTGCGTAGTACTTTGCTTAACACCTTGCGTAGTCGTCAATCTTGGGACACAGCGACACACCGCTTTTCCTACCTAAACATCAGGAATTAGAGAATTAGTCTTTTTTATTAAATCATTTTTCTGTATCTGGAGTAAACTTGGTGTCGCGTTGAGACGGCAACAGGAATATTCTCCATCAAGATGATGAAGAGGGAAGTTGAGCGTTTGTTGCATTTACTGACCCGAAAAAGGTGTGTGTGTTAGAGTGAATGTAATAGAGTTACTGAGCGTGTTGAGAGCATATTGAGTTAGCAGAGCGGGGCGGCCAGCGCTTAAGGGGGAAGGCGGTGATGGGGTGGGGGGGGGGGGGAGGGTCTGCAAAGAAGGGCACAGTTAAGGTCTCAGTCAGACGATGGTGACTGAGGGATGGATAGGTTTGGGCGCCCACGCGGGTGTGTGTGTGTGTGCTCATGAGCGCATGGACCTCCTCTTGAGCACACACACCTGTGCTTGAAAGCTCATGAGCACACAGACCCATGTTACTTCAGTGCACAGTCGCTCGGGTTTAGGCGCAAGAGCGCACCCTTGTGTGCTCAAGAACGCACAGATGCACAATTTATGCGCAAGAGCAGACATTACCATGCGCTCATTCCTCCCAAGGATGCCCATCTTCTTCGTTGACAGCTGACTAATCTTCATTAATCAGAACTTGACTTAGTCCAGCATGTAGCCCAACCACTTGGGCTGGACGGTAGAACGACGGTCTCGCTTCATGCAGGTCGGCGTTCAATCCCCGACCGTCCATAAGTGGTTGGGCACCATTCCTTTCCCCCGTCCCATTCCTAATCCTTATCCTGTCCCCTTCCAAGTGCTATATAGTCGAAATAGCTTGGCACATTCCCTTGATAATTCCCTCCCTCCCCAACGGTCAAAGTGATTGGGCACCATTCCTTCTCCCAGTCCCATCCCAAGTCCTTATCCTGACTCCTTCCCAGTGCCATATACTCTTAATGGCTTAGTACTTTCTCATAATAAATACCTTTAGTCCGAGATAACAATTTTACGAAAATTTGTACTTTAAGGGATTTTGTAATATTTTATTTAATCAATTTAACCATGATTTATTGAGAATAATTGCAATACTAAGTTCAGATATATTATTGTCCCTCGAAATATGCGGCTTGAGAAAGTAATCTTCGACTGTTTTCAAACTTGTGGTCCACAATTGATTTGATAATGGTCCAAGATGGACCGAAACGACGTCGTCTCTTCACTTTCTAGTGTGTGGTCTGGTCAACACTTTCAAAAGCTTTTCTGCCTCAGAATTTCATTATTTTGTCTAAACTCGAAATTTCCTTTAAAACAGTCGCTTGGGTTGGACGGTAAAACGACGGACTCGCTTCGTGCAGATCGACGTTCAATCCCCGACCGTCCAACTGTATGGTCATCCTTCCTTCCACCCCCCATCCCCCCCCCCCTCGTCCAATCCCAGATCCTTGTATCCTGACCCCTTCCAAGTGCTATACAGTCGTTATGGCTTGGTGCTTTCCCTAATAATTCCCTTCCCTTCAAAACAGTCGGCATTAGACGTGAACACAATAGACATTTCTGGTCAAATATTCCTCTTACATTCTGTCAACATTGGATGACTCCTATTGCTTCAATCAGAATTATTGCTTCTGTGTCTGTTTTAAGTTCCAGCCGAACACTACATTTAAATTTCCTTCCACAGAGACAGCTATATCCCCCCCCCCCACCTGGACCCGCTCATCCTATTGATCAGTCACTGCGAAATAATGCATATTCCTTAATTGGAAATTCCGCCTTGCAGGCAATATGTATATGTATAACATGTATTTTGAGACGTGGTGGTGTTCGTCTGTGTTTCCACTGTCATCTGTTGTATAGTGTATAATAATCATCATCAAAGTTGTCTCGTTCATACATATTGGTTTTCCTCTCTCTTCCACCCAAGTTCTGTCTATGGGTTTACAATACTTACTACCCTCTCATTACCCACCCAGACCACCATGTTCTTGTACCCTGAGTAGTTAATAGTTAACGCCATGGTTAAGTAGTGAAAAGTAATCAATACCCTATTTAGTTACGTTTAATGCCTTTAAGTATTTAACAGTTAAGTATTTAACATTTCCCCCAAAACTTTTTGGGTAAATGTAGTGACTTGTGGAGTTCAAGTCACTCCATTGTCTCAAAATGATATTCATTGATATATCACGTCATTGTGATTTCATTGTGATCTGAGTCTCTTGTAAGAGTGTAAACATCATTACCGAGGGTCAGAGTGTGGTCGAGTTAGCTGTAAAACCCGGGTTGGGCTCCGGTTTTGGGCCTCCAGAACTTCCCATTAAATTTAGTAGAGTTCTGGCTAGGTCGATTTATCTTTCGTAATTATCTTTCTCAACAACAATATGTGTTATTGCAACCCGTTTCTTTGTTATTGAATAGAAAATAATACTTTTTTCCATATGAAATATTATGATAACAAAATTATATTGTGGAATCATGTTGCAGCTCCTTGTGTCTACTTATTAATTAATTTCCTGTGTTTGGAATTTATATTTATAGGTTGAAAAAAGAAAAAAAGAAGAACACCTGATGAAGCTGGCTTCACCTGACGACCGTCCGGCCACCGGCGGCAGACCCCACTCTGAGGCCGTGACTCTTCCTGATTAGTCAAGACTCACCAAGTATTATATAGACCTTCACCTCAAGTGACCCCGAGAGACCATGTATACGCTTTAATTTCCAGTGACACCAAGAACATTCATCTGAAGGAAGTGATAACCTTACATGAGTGAAAACTGCCCTCAATACTTAACAGAGCAATCTTAATACAACACTCCTGTTATGGTAAGAATGAAAGCGATCACTCGTGACACGACAGTTACGACCTCTGGGTTATCAGAGGTCACCCGTGTGTGTGTTTTCCTATATAACCATTAATCAACATGCGAAGAATTTACTCTTCTTATTAAGATATCGGTCATAATCACCATTAATGATATTACGTGATATCTAGTTTCACGTGATATCACGTAGGAAGTTTATTGTCAGGCATCCACGTGATCACACAGTTATGTATACTGTAGAGATCTGTGGACTGACAGCCACGTGGTCATGTACTGTTGGTTGTCTTGCATCCTTAAGGTCATAAGTTTTGTATTTGCTTGTCTGACCACCAAATGGTCATGTATACTGTGGAGCTGCTTGTCTGACAACCAAGTGATCATGTATATTTTATTTTCCAAGTTGTGATAGCGGGGGTTGAGCTTCTGCTCTTTGGTCCCGCATCTCAACTGTCAATCAGCTTATTAACATGTTTGTGGGCCTACTGGGTTCCATTATATCTTCACTTGTAACTATATGGAGTCTGCCTCCACACGTCACTTCCAAATGCATTTCATTTGTAAATAATCCACGCAAATAACTTATCCTAATAATCAACGAAAATAGTCCTCCACAATAATCCTCAAAAATTTTACTCTATATTAATCCACCAAAATAACGTTTTGTAATAATCCAACACAATAACTCTAAATCATAATCCAACACAATAACTCTAAATAATAATTCAACACAAGAAATGTCCAAAATAATTATTCATAAAAACCATCAATAATTATCTATTAAAATAAACGCACCTAATAATCCACAACAATAACCCTCCGCAATAGTCAACCAAAATAGCCCTCCAGAATAATCACACAAATAACTCTCCAGATATAAGCCACAATAATAACCTTCCATAATAATCCTCAACTATAACCCTTGTTAATAATCCTGCACTATAACCCTCAATATTAACCCACCAAAGTAACCCTTCATAATATGCCTCCAAAAAAAACTCCACAATAATACAAGGGAATAATCCTTCATAATAATCCATCACAATAACCTTTCATAGGAATCCACCACAATACCTTTCCATAGTTATCTTCAACAGTTACCGTTCATAATAAGCTTCAAGAATAACCCTCTATAATAATCTAGCAAAATTTTTCCTCATATTAATTCATCCCAATAAAATCCATAATTATACAATATAATATTCCTCTTAATAATCATCCTCAATAACCCCCAATAATAATTTCTTACAATAACCTCCTTCATGATACTCTGCAATAAACCTCCATATTAATTCACCAAAATATCCATAAAAAATAATCCACCACTATAACTCTTTATTATAATTCCACACATTAACCCTTCCTAATAAGCCACTACAATAATCATCAATTATATTAAACCACAATAACCCTCATCAATAATCTAAAACAATAACTCTCCAGAATAATCCACCACAATAACCTACTATAATAACCAATAACAATAATTTTCCAGAATTATTCACAAAAAATAGACCTCCATAATAATCTACCACAATAACTAGGAATTAATCCACCACAATAACCCTTCAAAATAATCTTTTGAAATAATCTTCTAAATAATTGCCACTTACACTATTAATAATAATTCACCACTTTAACTTTTAAAATTATTTACTACAATAACCTTACCTTAAAATTCCTCACAATAATCCACATAGCAGTAAAATCACAATATCGTTATATATCAATGAAAATAATTTTGGAGTAATGTAGTGACTTGTGGAGTTCAAGTCACTCAATTGTCTCAAAATGATATTCATTGATATATCACGTCATTGTGATTTCATTGTGATCTGAGTCTATTGTAAGAGTGTGAACGTCATTACTGAATGCCTGAGTGTGGTCGGGTTGGCTGCAAAACCCTGGTTGGGCTCCAGTTTGGGGAATTCAGAACCTTCCTTTAAATTCAGTAGCGTTCTAGCTTGGTCGACTTATCTTTCGTAATAATCTTTCTCAACATCAGTATGTGTTATTGCAACCCGTTTCTTAGTTATTAAATAAGAAATAATACTTTTTCCGTGTGAAATATTACGATTTTTTTTTAATATGGAACCATGTTGCAGCTCCTTGTGTTTACTTATTAATTGATTTCCTGTGTTTTTAATGTATATTTATAGGTTGAAAAAAAAGGAAGAGTATCTCATGACTAGGGCTCGTGCTGATGATCGTCCGGCCACTGGCGGCAGACCCCACTCTGAGGAGGTGACTCTTCCTAATTAGTCAAGACTCACCAAGTATTATATAGACCTTCACCTTCAGTGACCCCGAGAGACCATGTATTCGCCTTAATTTCCAGTGACACCAAGAACATTCATCTGAAGGAAGTGATAACCTTACAGGAGTGAAAACTGCCCTCCTGGTATTTAACAGAGAAATCTTAATACAACACTCTTGTTATGGTAGGAATGAAAGCAATCACTCGTGACACGACTGTTATGACCTCTGGGTCATCACAGGTCACCCATCCTACCAGCAAGCAACACACGGACAAAGGATGAACTCTATGACAAACTAGAGGGGCCTCATGATGGTCATGAGAGAGATTATGGTAAAAACAGATAAAGATAAGTGACGATTGTTGGTCCTCGGGGACTTCAACTTCAAACCAATAGACTGGGAGGCGTATGAAAAAGAACGGAGAACATTTCGACAATCAGATTTGTAAGCCTCATTCTGGACACATTCATGTATCAACACGTCAAGCAGGCCACAAGAATGAGGGAAGGGGATGTTCTGTCAATACTGAATTTAATAATCATTAGGAAAGAAGAAGAGATATTTGACATGTAGTTCCACCTGTTACGGACTCGTCACCCTTGTCAGGGGGTAGGGTGGCAGTTTCAGAGGCATCTACGAGTCCGCAGCCGTACTGCCCCAGAATCGTATGTAAAATGGACAACGTAATCTAGTGGTGGCAGGAAGATACCAGCAAGAGGAACTAGATTCCTATCCTAGTTAGCTCAAGAAGTAGCTGGTGCTGACCTTTAGTGAGGTGGCGCTTAGAAAATCAGCGCCATCTATTAAGCGAAAAGGTGTCCGTTTATGTCAGGGTCCGTAAGTGGTATTTCCTAGTGTCCCAGTGTACTGATGACGTGTCTGTATTTACAGAGTCGACCAAGGGCTGCAGTGATACGGGGATAGTCAGTCTACCCAGGGCAGCCAAGGTCTCTACACCAGTCTGCTTTATGGAAGCAGTGAGCCGCCGCCGGAAGAGAACTGTGAAGGGTTCTACTGTCTGCTTGTGGAGTGGCAGTGACGGGATTCGCAGTACCCGGGGCTGGCTAATAGAAGAGACAACTGACTAAGGTGCTGAAGAGGAGAGTAACCAGCGAGTTGCACGAAGCTCCTGCCTAGGGCTCGCTACCCTAGTATTTGCACGTGAAGTGGCCAATGGTATCTGCCAGCACCAGGCTGGACTGTGATTGTGGGCCTTCACGAGGAAGCACTTAGTGAGACTAGGGTTTTGCTGGCCCGTGGCCAGGGTAGACTCATTGTTTCCCGGTACCTGCTGAGGATAGTACTATGGATGAGGAAACACGGTAGCATTGCCAGCATCGAAGAGCGCTTAGTGTTCCATGAGACACTTTTGTACATATTAGGTGTACTAATACTTTTGTTAGGGTTATTTATGAGGTGATGGAAAAAGTTATCATATGTAAAAATATCGACATTTTATGAAGTGTAGTATTCAATACAACCCCCACTTTTGTTTTACTTGCATTACCGAGCTCACTCCTTGAAACCAACTACTTACTTGGGGCCGGATACCAGAACCTTAGTACCACCAGAAAAGAACCTGGTTGCGACCCATTGTGGCCGTAACACCACCCTCCCTTGGGAAAGAGTGATCCTGTCCTGTTGTAAATTAAATATGCTTTGCGATATATTCTATAATAGAATTGAGACATTGAAACAGTTATTAAACTTGATTTCAAGAGAGGTGTTATGGGGAACTTAGAAAATTCTTTAATGAGTTTAAATGGACAGACTAGTTGCTAGTCAAGGAAGTAAGTGAAATGTATTCCAAATTTTGCGAAATATACGATGAAGGAACACACCCATTCATACCAAAACAGAGATGCAGGACCAGAAAACAGGATTGGTTCAACATAAATTGTGATAGGGCCAGAGAGGACAGGTATGAAAATTGGTTCAATATCGGAACAGGTTTCTATACCTGCAAACATACCAGCAATACAAGCAAGGGAAAAACAATTACACAGCGGTGAGGATGTAGAAAAAATGTTTGGGAAAGATATAGCGGAGAAGTATAAAACAGATCCAGGCATTTTTTTTTAATTAATTAAAAGCAAGCTTCGTGTAAAGGATACAATCCAGAGAGTGAGAACGTGGAACAGGACAATTGCGAATGAAAAAAGAAATGTGTGAAATGCTCAAATCCAAAGTGTGTTTGTACAAAAATGAGGATTTAAGAGAGCTGAACCAAATACCAATTCCAGAGCACGCAATTCAGATATTTCAAGACAAAGTGAAAAAATTATTCAAGGGGCTTTGAAGAAATAAAGTAGTTGGCTTGCTGCGAGAATATGCAGCTGATCTGAGCATTCCACTCCAATTAATATTTCAGAAATCTTTGTGCACAGGAATCTTAGCAGATATATGGAAAAAAACAAACATAGTACCAATCTATGAAAATGGTAGTCGAGAGGATCCTCTATATTATAGACCCGTATCAGTAACAAGTGAAGTAGTCAAAACCCTAGAATAAATAGTTAATGTTAAATGGGTTTAACACCTCGAGAGTAATGACATAATAACGGACAGAAAGAATGGTTTTCGAACCGGATGATCCTGTGTAACAAATCTACTTACTTTTTATGATAGAACCACAGAGATAATACAGGAAAGCGAAGCCTGGGTTGACTGTGTCTCTCTGGACGTAAATACAATGGCTTTTGACAGAGTCCCACATAAGAGGCGGTTCTGGAACCTGGAACATGCCGGCGGGGTGTCAGGGAGACTTCTGACCAGGATGAAAAATGTTCTAACTGACAGACAGATGAGGGCGTTAATCAGAGACAATGTAGCCGACTCGAGGAGAGTTACTAGTGGAGAACCACAGGGTTTAGTTCTTGAACAAGCATCGTCTCACCTCCATAATTATCCAGCACAGTAAACCTACAACTTAATCCACCAAAATAAGCCCCAATAATAATCCTCAACCTTAACCTTTTATAATAAACTTCAACATTAACTTTTAATAATAAACATCAACATTAATCTTTAATAGTAAACTTCAACAATAACCCTTCATAATTATCCTCAACAATAACCTTCCATAATAATCCATAGCAATAACCTTCCATAATAATACATAACAATTATCCTCCATAATTTTCCAACAGAATAATCATCAAAATAGTCCTTCACAATTACCCTTAATAGTAATCCACCACAATAACCCTATATAATAATAATAATAATAATAATAATAATAATAATAATAATAATAATAATAATAATAATAATAATAATAATAGGTGTATACTGGCAGCAGGTTTTCTTTTAAACATGTCACATTGAATATGATCGCATATTCTGTATTTACTATCTTCTGATTTAGGGCTTCTATCCCTCTAACTATTTTCTTAGCATCAGGGCTTAGCTGAAAGAGGAGTTCTACAAAACTCATTTTCGTAATTTCAAGGTGAAGAAAAGAAGTGAATTACTATAGAATGTATTACACTTATTTATACAATTTGCACAACGTTTTGAACTGAAAAAAATGTCAGGACTGGTTAATTTATACCCGCACTGGGTCAGGAGATAAGACAATAAAGGTGAAAACATGGGGGGATACATAAGGGATAAATGGGGGGTGAAACATAAGAACATAAGAATAGGGGTAACTGCGGAAGGCCTATTGGCCAATACGAGGCAGCTCCTATCTACTTACAAAGATTAATCAGGTGTAATTGGCCTGTTACGTTGAACAGTGTCTTCTGTGTTGGCATCATTATGTTCTGGCCTTGTCCTCACTCTCATGGTGGGTAGAGTAAATAGTTCCGTGATTTGGGTGTTCATGGTAGGTTGTTCTATTCTTATGTGAATTGGTTCAAGAATTTGTAATCTTCTTGCATCTTGGGTTTTGTCTATTATACAGATATTTTTGTTCAACATTTCTCTTGTTAGGGTGATGTCATGGGCTTGTTTCATGTGATTCCTGGGGGCACCGGATTGAAGATCGCATGTCAAACGCCTCGTCAGCTTGGTCGACGTTATACCTATGTACTTAGATTGAAGGTTACATCCTTCGTGGGGGCAAGTGTACATGTATACAACACTTGACTGCTGTAGAGGGTTCTCCGTCGGCTTCGGGCTGTTTTTGATAAGGAATTCGGAAGTCTTCTTGGTTTTGTAGAATATTATCAGGTTTATGTTTTGGTTAGGAGTAATGCTTTTTACTCCTTTACGGATTATTTCTTTCATTATTCTTTCCTCTTTTATATGTTCACTGTGCATGGTTGATTTGTAATATAATTTTATTGGAGGTATTGTGGTTTCTGTTCTAGGTTCAGGATTATACCATCGGTCCAAATGTCTTCTTATAGCAGCGTTTATTTCCGCGTTGCTATATCCGTTGTTCACCAATACCTGCGTTACTCTTTCAAACTCTCTACTCACGTGGCTCCATTCGGAGCAGTGGGTAAGTGCTCGACGAATACAAGCATTGAGAACACTGGCTTCGTATCTTTGGGGGCCCTCACTTCTACCGTTCAGGCATAATCCTATGTTGGTGGGCTTAGTATATACGTTGGTGCTTAAAGAGGTTTCTGTTTTTGTTATTAATACATCCAAGAATGGCAGACTGTTATTTTGACTATTTTCATGTGTAAATCAGAGTACTGACTCTCTCTCTCTCTAGATGGCTTTTTAGATCAATTAGTACATCTGAGTCTTTTAATATTACGAATATATCATCTACATAACGGCAATATAAAGTTGGTTTTTGTCTGCTACTGAAGACTCTGTCTTCGATGGTTCCCATATAAAAATTAGCAAATAAAACTCCTAAGGGGGAGCCCATTGTTTCTCCGTCTTTTTGTAAATACATGTCTCCTTGTGGACTGATGAAAAGGGCTTCCTTTGTACATGCTTCGAGAAGACTTTTCAAGTGTGGCTCAGGTATGTCTAATTTGGGGGTGCTCTCGTCTCTGTATACTCTGTCCAGTATCATTCCTATGGTTGTGTCGACTGGGACGTTGGTAAATAGGGATACGACGTATAGGGAAGCAATGATTCCATTGGGCTGAGTAGATTTGATTAATTCTAGGAAATCTGCTGATGATCGTAGACTATACTTACTTGGAGTGTATGGAGTTAGGAGTTCGTTAAGTCTTTTTGCCAGGTGATAGGTTGGAGTTGGTATTTGGCTGATTATAGGGCGTAGTAGGTTACCTGGTTTGTGTGTCTTAACATTGCCATAGGCATAATCTAAGCCATAGTCTCCTTGAAGTTTATTGAAATGCACACTACCTTTCTTTGCGATGATTGCTGTAATTGTTTTGTTTACTTTCCGTTTAAGGTCTTCCACAGGGTTCCTCGTGATTCGTTGAAATTTGGTGTCGTCACTAAGGATGTTGCTAATTTTGTTCATGTATTCTTGGGTAGGAATCAATACATATACTGCTGTCTTGTCGGCTTTTCTTAGTGTTACGTCTTTCAGATTTTTTAGTTTTTTGCTGCTTCTTTGAGTCGTGGGGTTAAGATTGTAGATGAATATGTTCCTCGTTTTTCCTCGCTTCTGCTAGTAGTTCAGCCTGAAGTGTGTCAGTGGTGATGACTTTTTTGTTGTCTTCTAGCTTATGGATGTCGTCCAGAAGCATTTCGATTTCCAGTCGTTTTTGATGCATCTTTGGTTTAGACATGACTTGACAATTTAGACCAAGATTTAAGAGGACTCGTTGGTCCTGGGTAAGATCATAAGAAGTCAGGTTAATGTAACCATCTTTAGGACGAGGGATCTTTAACTGTCCGCCGTTTAGGGCTGTTAACTTACGGAGTGTCTTTGTTTCTACAAGAGTTTTATGTTGTTGTTTCAGGTTAAATAGTTCACTGTTGATGGTTTGTTTGAGTTGGATAGGGATGTCGTGCTGGGTCCATTTGCTTAACAGATGCTCAGCTTGCTCTGTAAGGGTTTGGAGGGCTTCCTTCTTCTTGTTTAGTTGATGCCGTATGAGCTCTTGCCTATACCTATAGGTAAACTCTGTATTACGGACTGCTGGGTCATGTGAGTTTATATTGGTGTATACTGGCAGCAAGTTTTCTTTTAAACATGTCTCATTGAATATGACCTCATATTCTGTATCTACTATCTTCTGATTTAGGGCTTCTATCCCTCTAACTATTTTCTTAGCATCAGGGCTTAGCTGAAAAAGAAGTTCCCCAAAACTCATTTTCGTAATTTCAAGGTGAAGAAAAGAAGTGAATTCTACTACATCCATTAATCAACATTCGAAGGATTTACTCTTTTTATTAAGATAGTCATTATCACTGTTCATGATAATACATAATATGTACTTTCACGTGATATCACTTAGCCAGTTTATTTTCAGGCAGCCACGTGATCACACAGTCATGTATACTGTAGAGCTCTCTGGACTGACAGTCACGTGGTCATGTGGAGTGGCTGCTCCTGCATCAACAAGGTCATATGTTTTTGTAATTAGTGCGTCTGACAACCAAGTGGTCATGTATACTGTGGAGCTGCTTGTCTGACAACTAAGTGGTCATGTATATTATGGAGCTGCTTGTCTGACTACGAAGTAACCATATATATTATACTTACCTAGTTGTGATTGCGGGGGTTGAGCTTCTGCTCTTTGGTCCCGCATCTCAACTGTCAATCAGCAGATTCATATGTTTGCGGGCCTATTGGGCTCCATAATATCTACTTTTGTAAATCTGTTTGGAGTCTGCCTCCACCACAACACTTCCAAATGCATTCCATTTGTAAATTATGCACGCAAATAAATTTTCTTATTAATCCACGAAAATACCCCTCTACAATAATCCTCAAAAATAATACTCGATATTAATCTACCAAAATAACGTTTTGTAATAATCCAACACAATAACTCTAAATAATAATCCAACACAATAACTGTAAATAAAAATTCAACACAAGAAATGTCCATAATAATTATTCATAATAACTATCAATAATTATCTACTACAATAAACGTACCTAATAATCCACAACAATAACCCTCCGCAAAAGTCAATTAAAATAACTCTCCAGAATAGTCACAAAAATAATTATCCAGATATAAGCCACAATAATAACAGTCCATAATAATCCTTATATATCACGCTTTATAATAATCCAGCACTATAACCCTCAATAAAAATCCACCAAAGTAATCCTTCTTAAGGCTAAGTAATAAGGCTCTAAAACCCTTCCACAATAATACAAGAGAATAATCCTCCTCAATAATCCATCACAATAACCTTTCATAAGAATTCACCACACTACCTCTCATAGTAATCTTCAACAGTTACTGTTCATAATCAGCCTCAAGAATAACCCTCTATAATAATCCATCAAAATTTTTCCTCATAATAATTCACCCCAATAAAATCCATAATTATGCAATATAATAATGCACTTAATATTCATCCACAATAACTCACCATAATAATTATCCGCAAAAACTCACAATAATAATGTCTTGCAATAACCTTCTTCATGATATTTCACAATAACCCTCCACATTAATTCACCAAAATAACCATCAACAATAACTCTCCATAATAATTCCCCACGTTAATCCTTCCTAATAAACCACTACAATAATCCTCAATTATATTAAACCACAATAGCCCTCCTCAATAATCTACAACAATAACTCTCCGTAATAACCCACCAAATAACCTGTTATAATAATCAATAACAAACACTTTCCAGAATAATCCACCAAAATATACCTCTATAATAATCTACCACAATAACTCAAGGAATTAATCCACCACAATAACCCTTCAAAATAATCTTCTGAAATAACCTTCTAAATAATTACCACTAACACTATTAATAATAATTCATGCCTTTAACCTTTCAAAATTGTTTACTACAATAACCCTCCCTTAAAATCTACCACAATAACCCTCATTGTAGTAAAATCACAATGGCATCATATATCAATGGAAATAATTTTGGGGTAATGTAGTGACTTGTGGAGTTCAAGTCACTCCATTGTCTCAAACTGATATTCATTGATATATCACGTCATTGTGATCTGAGTCTATTGTAAGAGTCGTGAACGTCATTACCGAAGACCAGAGTGTGGTCGGGTTTGCTGTAAGACCCTGGTTGGGCTCCGGTTTGGGGATTCCAGAACCTTCCATTAAATTCAGTAGAGTTCTGGCTTGGTCGACTTACCTTTCGTAATAATATTTCGCAACATCAGTATGTGTTATTGCAACCCGTTTCTTAGTTATTGAATAAGAAATAATACTTTTTCCATATGAAATATTACGAGAATTTTTGTTTAATATAGAACCATGTTCCATATATGTTGCAGCTCCTTGTGTTTATTTATTAATTGATTTCTTGTGTTTGGAATTTATATTAGTAGGTTGAAAAAAGAAAAAGGAAGAGTATCTCATGACTAGGGCTCGTGCTGATGACCGTCCGGCCACTGGCGGCAGACCCCACTCTGAGGCCGTGACTCTTCTTAATTAGTCAAGACTCACCAAGTATTATTTAGACCTTCACCTCAAGTGACCCCGAGACACCATGTATACGTTTTAATTTCCAGTGACACCAAGAACATTCATCTGAAGGAAGTGATAACCTTACAGGAGTGAAAACTGCCTTCATGGTACTTAACAGAGAAATCCTAATACATGTGGGAACCGATCTCTGAGATTTATATTTAATTTATATGAATTTATATAGAATTTATATTTACGTTAATTTATATCTTTCGATAGCAATTTGTATGATGTTAAGTGGACTCTATTTCTGCAATAATCTCACAAATCGATCTTTACACATTAGGGGGGGGGGGTTATATTAAATTTATATATATATATATATATATATATATATATATATATATATATATATATATATATGCAGCCAATCAAACTACAGTATTAACTACATATATTAGTAAATAAATTTGAGGTGCCTTATCTTATTGTACAGCAGGCTTAGTCCACCAGATATAAATAGGATATAGACACCAAATTATCCTCGATTGAGGCTAGCTTCCATCACCCTGGTAACTGATATACCAAGCCATACTTCCTCTTCTTGTTCCTGTCAAAGGGCACTAGCTATAAAGCCAGAATCCTAATATATGACAGCTATATTAGAGAAAACACTATAATAAATAATAAGGACCAAGGCTTAATTGCCTTATTAAGAGACTCGTTCGCATCCTAACTGGTAAGCCTAACTGGGCTCAATAATATCTACATTTGTAACTGTAGGGAGTCTGCGTCCATAACATCACTTCCAAATGCATTCCATTTGTAAATAATCCAAGCTACTAACTTATCCCAATAATCCACGAGAATATCCCTCCACAATAATCCACAAAAATAATCCTCCATAAGAATCTACCAAAATAATGGTCTGAAATATCCCACACATTAACTCTAAATAATAATCCAACAGAATTGTAAGTACTAATCCAACAAAATAACTCTAATTAATAATCCAGCAGAATTGTAAGTAATAATCCAACACAATTACTCTAAATAATAATCCAACTCAATAACTCTAAATAATAATTCAACTCAATAACTCTAAACAATAATCCACCACAATAAATATCCATATTAATTAACCATCATAACCATCAATAATTATCTACTACAAAAAAACTATCTAATAATCCACAACAATAGTCCTGCACAATAGTCAACCAAAATTACCCTCCACAATTATCTACAAAAATAGCTCTCCATATATAAATCACAATAATAACCATCCGAAATAATCCTCAACAATAGCCAGCTTTAATAATCAAGCACTATAACCTCCATAATAACCCACCAAAATAACCTTTCATAACAAGCCACCAAAAAAACCTCCATAATAATCATACAGATTAATCCTCAATAATAATTCATCACAACAACCTTACATAAGAATCCACCACAATACCTCTCCATAGTAATCTTCAACAGTAACCCTTCATACTAAGACTTACGAATAACCCTCTCTAATAATGCACCACAATTACCCTCGATAATAATCTACCAAAATATCCCTTATAATTATTCACCCCAATAAGGTTCTATAATAATAATGCATTAGAATAATCCTCCATAATAATTTCTCACAATTACCTCCCCCCATATTCCTTCACAATAATCCTCCATAATATTTCACCAAAATAACCATCAACAATAATCCACCACAATAACTCTCCATAAAAATTCCCCACATTAACCCTTCCCAATAAGCCATCAGAATACCACCAGAGTATTCAAAGTCTCTGTACCTAACGCTTGCTAATTCCACTAATGTCAATGAGATAATCCTTTCCCTTAAAACAAAGTATAGTGTCCTTGCTGAGATACCAACTCTAATTTATTAAAAATGCCTCCAGATTTTTAGCTCCTGCCGTTGTATTGGTTTACAACAAGTCACTTGAAATATTCTAAAAAAAAAAAAACGAGAGTAACCCCAGTCCATAAATGTGGTGATCTCACTGATGTCAACAACTTCAGAGCTATATCACTTCTACTTGTCAAAAATTTGTGAAAAACTAATCTACAAGCAGCTTTACTATTATCTAGCCAAACGCAATATACTTAGTTCTTTCCAATATGGCTTCAGACCTCACCTTAAAAAAAACAACCACTAACGATGCACTTATTAGTATGAGTAACTTGCTACATGCAGCTCTTGATAAAAATGAGTTCACTGTTGAGTTAGTTGTTGACTTATGTAAGGGTTTTGACATTCTTAACCACCAAAACCTTCTTCTTAAATAACATCATTATGGAGTCAGAGGTCACTCCCTTAGATCAGATCACTCCCTCCCTCTTCAGTCTTACCTTACTACAGTCTCCAGTATGTTTCTGTGAATAATTTCATTTCTCCCTCCCTACCCATCAACATTGGTGTTTCTCAGTGCAGCATGCTTGGCCCTCTCCTCTTTCTCATTTACATTAATGACCTTCCACATGCCTCACAACACCTCAAACCAGTTCTATTTGCTGATAACACAACCTTTATTTTCTCCAGTCCTGACCCTCTTGCTCGAAATGTCACAGTGAATACTGAACTAAAAAAAGTCCATCTTTGGCTAACTGCTTATAAACTCACCCTTAACATTGACAAAACTTTCTATATTTTGTTTGGCTATAAATCCACAAATCAAATTAATAAAAGAATAAACAATATCCAAATTAGTAATAAAGTTGATAGCAAATTCCATGGTGTTCTCATCGATAACAAGCTGAATTTCCATGGACAAATTCTCAATATATCAAAAAAAGTTGCTAAAACTGTTGGCATTCTTACTAAGATCAGATATTATGCCCTGGTGACGCTCTATTACTCTCTCATCAATCCTTATCTCAATTATGGTATTTGTGCTTGGGGTTCTACTACACAAAATCATTTACGTTCTCTAAATACTCAACAGAAAGCTGCTATTAGAACAATATCTAACTTTTGCCCCAGACAGCACTCGGTATCCTTACTCAAATCTTTGAATCTGTTAGATATTAAGTTACTGCACATCCTCTCATGTGTACTCTATATATTTAAAATTAGAAATGATCTAAAAATCAAGGGATCCAGAATGTGGAATGACCTCCCCAATCATATCAAAGGCTGTACCTCTCTCAACCAGTTTAAGAGTAAAATTAAGTACTGCCTAATTAACTAGCCTAGCTTACCCCTAGCTTACCCCGTAAATGTCATTCCATGTCTTGCTATTTGAAACAATGTTGTTTGTTTACCAACTTGTATAATTACTGATTTCTGCCATGTTCCCCCTCCCCTTTTTTCCTTTTTTCAACACAATTTATACTTTAATTCCAATTACTTTTAAGTTTTATTCTAAATCTTTTTACCCCCACAACTTGTCCGAAACGCTATGCGTATTAGTGGCTTTAGGTATTGTATGTACTAGCTCTATCTATAAATCCAACAGTATGTTTGTAACTCTTCATCAATGTATGTACTTTTCTTGAATAAAAAAAAAATTAATTTAATTTAATTTTAATTTAATTTTAGTTTAATAATTTTAATTTAAAATTTAAGAATAATCCTCTATTATATTAATCAACAATAACTGTCGCAATAATCCACCACAATAACCCTCCGTATTAATCCACCACAATAACCTGCCATAATAACCAATAACAATAAACCGCCATAATAACTAATAACAATAGCTTTCAATAATAATCCACAAAAAGAAATCTCTATAATAATCTACCACCATCACACTCTGAATTAATCCTCCACAATAACCTTTACAAATAATCTTCAAAATAATTACCACTAAAAGTGTTAATAATAATTCACCACTATAACTTTCAAAATTATTTACTGCAATAACCCTGCCTTAAAATTCACAACAATAACTCTCATCACAGTGAAATCCCAATAGCATCATGTACGAGTGGAAATAATTTTGAGGTATTGTTGTGACTTGAAGAGTTAAATTTATTCTGATGCCTCAAAATGATATCCATTGATATATGACATCATTGTGATTTCACAACCTGCTCTCACAGAAGACAGCACATATATGACTTATTGCTTATAGTCACTATTTCGCTTATAAATAAGTAAATATGTGACATATTCCAAGCTATATTTCTTTCAAGGCACTAACTTTTTTTCTCTCAGTTTTATTAAACAATAGAGATTTTATACAAAATTTGACAATATCCTGAGTTACTTTACAATTTATTTAAATATTTTAGTTTGGTTTTATTTTTTTTTTATAAAACTGTAATATCAATATATGTATAGGTTCAGTACTAATTGTAATATCTTAACATACTAAGATGGTTAGGTTAGGTTGTGGTTTAATATTCAGTTTTTCAAGGTAAACTCATATATTCACAATAAATTAGTATGTCACATTTGCACTTATACATAAGGAAGATATTGACTAAAAGCAAGTGCGAGAACGGATTCAATTTCACTGCGATCTGAGTGCAGCTTAAGAGTGTGATCGCAATTACCGTAGGCCTGAGTGTTATGGGTCGACTGTAAAACCCTGGATGGGATCCGGTTTGGGGCCTCTAGAAGCTCCCATTAAATTCAGTAGAGTTCTGGCTTTGTCTATTTATTGTTTGTAATAATTTTTCTCAAGTATGTGTTATTGCAACCATTTTTTTTCATTTACTTAATATGAAATAATATTTTCACATATGATATATTATGAGGACAAATTGTAATATGAACCATATTGCAGCTCCTTGTGGTTATTTATTAAATTATTTCCTGAGTTTCAAATTTATGTTAATATGTTGAAAAAGAAAAAAAATACATGATTCTGGGCTCGAGCTGACGACCGTCCGGCCACCGGCGGCAGACCCCACTCTGAGGCCGTGACTCTTCCTAATTAGTCAAGACTCACCTAATTAATCAAGAAACTGAATATTTCTAGACTTGTTTAGAAATTGTATATGGTTGATAATTATGCAAAGATACTAACAGGTAAGATGACTGTATGATGCTGAGATAATCTAAATCAAAACTAAATGAAAAGTTGCATTCATGTTAGTTATGACAAATTATGAAAAGTGAAAATTAGAACTTTTAATGATGAGTAAGTGACAGTACTATTACTACTAGTAGAAAGTAATTATGATGTGGCTTTCCTTACATTACAGTATACTCTATTTCAATATAAATTTATTTAGAATACTACTTAGAATATTCTCTGCATTCATAAATAATGGAGGATGTATGGTTTGATTCTATTCGTCCAGTTACAGTTAGCACACCAATGGCATTACTGTACTTAACACTCAATGGAATACTTTGCGTACAATTCCCTGGCACTTCCTGAGTATGAATATTGTAACTGAAATACTTTGTCATATGCATTGTACACTTTGGTACAGCAATTATTTGTACCTCACTGAAAAATTTAAGGTTTGACTTTAAATTAAAATTTGACAAGATTATACGATAATATTATATGGTACTAGATTATGTAAAGTTAGAATATGTTTTAATCTATATTATCAAATAAGTCAGACAAAATTTAAGTACTGTATGCGATATTTACGAAAGTATAATATATAGTTAAGATGAAAAAATCATCATTTTAAGTGTTATATTTGTGCATTAAGCAAATGGCTAACTACCGGATGGTAAGCAAGCTTTAACATAAATTTAATATAGGCTCCTATGTTCATACTTCAACTATTTTATGATTTTTACATGCTTAAGTAACAAATTTTGTCACCATTACTTTATTTTAAAATTAAATTTCACTGCTAGATCTTCAGTTACTTAGTGGTCATGTCACATTGTTCTTCTACATTCATATACTTTTTTCCAGCCTTTAATTTGCCGCTGAGTCAAGGTCTGCACTTTGAGAGGAGATTAAGCAATATCACTTTTGCCACAGTGAGTAATGTCATTATTTTAAAAGTGCAATTTTATTATTTATCGTTAATGCATAGAAAGAGTGTTATAATTCGTACATAGTTATAGTTATATAAATTATGTATAATAATTGTTCCTTAACCCTAGAAATGTGTCCATCAGAGTTGCCATGCTGCTGTGCATAGTGTATTGAAATGCTTCTCTCTTGCGGGTTTTTGCAGCCTGGACACCTTCATGCGATTAAATTCAAACCAGCCTTGCAAGTCATATATAAATCTACTGGGACCATTGGCCAAAACCTGGTAACAATATATAAAGTTAAAGCTCGGGAAAGAAAGACAAGGAATAGAAGTCATTTATTAAAAAAGAGTAGTATGGAAGGAGGGGATTTGAAGCAGACCATCATGCGGCCTGCGGTGGTGACTACCTCAGAGCGAGGAAACACTTCATGAACCCATTATATGACTGACCTTTCAATCGTCGCTGAAACTTTAATGGGCCTCAGGAAGTGACGAATAAGCTCACAACACCTCAGAAAATCAGAATCTATCCTCGACAGGCCATTAGCCATACACGCATAACTCATGGACACCTAATGAAGCACCGCCCTGCTCCCTATTGTCGACACTGCATTGTCCCTCTTACGATCTTGCCTTGTAGAATGTCCGGACTTCCTGAACGAACGTGTGTCTTGCTTCCCAACCGTCCCTCGCGGTCATTTGTCTCTCGATAGAATTCTAGGTGAAACGGATACCTTTGATATCTTTCACCTTAGATGTTTCTGTCCTCATAGTGGCATCCTTAGTATTTAGCGCTCTATGATTATCCCACATATATGATGGTGATATATAGCCTTCCCGGCTTGGTGACTTCTTTTGATAATTACTTACTTTACCTCGACAAGAATTGTCATCTGGGCAAAGGGAGAGGACCTTCCACAAGCCGCCGGCTTCCTGTCCTCGTCGAGGCCACTATGTTAGTGGTTCTCAGTTAAACTCAGATAACCTGTAAGCACAGCAGGTAGTGTTCCTGCAGCAGGTAGTGTAGTGTTCCTGGACCAGTGTCGTCGATGGACACTGGTCCATGAACACTACAGTCGCCCAAATGTTCCCAGCAAGCAAAACATATTCCAGTAATATTTAACGAATTTAGGATTAAAGTCGATTCCTTATTACATTAATACACTTTACACAGATTTGCCCCAATAGTTGTCGACGGCTGGTCAATATACATGACATCCTGATTCAGGGGCGACGACGATCGAGGGATCGGATGCGCTCCGGCGTACCCTGGAAAAGTAAATCGTAAAGCCTTATTAATAAATGAACATTGCCGGTCGGCGGAAACTAATACATTGATGAGAAGATGATTGGGGAGCGCCAAGAGTTCCCCATGAAGGTAAGCACCGGCCACGGCCCACACGGAGAACAATGGGTAGCAAAGCAAAAACTTGGCCCCTAATGAACGCAAAAAAATCATCCAGTGCCCCCTTCCCCCAGGCAAAACAGAAGCCAGCCGCTTACCAAGTCTGAGGCCACACAAGACCACCAAGATCCGCCAACTCCCGGTACCTCTCGTCGAACAACATCACCCCGCCCAAAGGACCAGCCAGAAAACGTTCAAAATCTATCCACTATCTGCAGTAAATAGGTACCTGGGAGTTAGACAGCTGTTACGTGCTGCTTCCTGGGGGTGAGTAATAAAAAGGAGGCCTGGTCGGGGACCGGGCTGCGGGGACGCTAAGCACCGAAATCATCTTAAGATAACCTCAAGAAGATATCCTGTGATCCCAAACGGGATATGTGCCAGGCGTCGTACAAACCGGGCAGTTGAACAGAAACGCCAGACGGCAGTATCAGACCCTATGGGTAAAACCGGCGGCCCTCAGGCAGAGCAAGTGTCCAGACGTCCGCTCGTCGTCAAGGCTCAACCAGCAATCCAAACATCGATGATTCTTGATGTAGTGAAATTAAAGTTGCATACACCGTAGACTTTTAACAATTCCTACAGCCCAAATATTTCCAAACTTAGGAATAAATTTTAGTTAATGCACTTTACTGTTCACTGTAAATATATCTAAACTGCACTAAAATCAGTGTTACACTTATACTACATTTGAATTCACTGTACAGCCAAGTTTTTTGCAAAACTATCAAGGACTTACGAATCAGCAACAAGGCAGTTGAACAAAGTAGAAATATTTATTTCATGATGCTCATCAAATTCTGAACATTTTGATGCATGAAACAACAAAAGAAATTAAATTACCAAATTAATGTGGCCACAAACTAAAATTTAGATTAAAAAAAGTTTAGATTCCAAACTAGCAGATCAAAATAGAAATGGCAAAACCTAATAATAAAAAAAAAATTCTCAACCTGTTAATTTCTCCGTGTCACTTTCACCCTTACCCATCATCTTGCTACAGCCCGTTCACTGCCGTGTTTCACGTTCGTACTCCTGTTCGCTTCACTTTCACTATAACTTTCCCCGCCTCAGCCCATCTTGCCGCCCTCATTACCACCTGTCACACCTTCTCGCCCTCCCATACCTTCCTGCCACACACCTCCTCGCCCTCTTATACCTTCTTTCCACACCTCATCGCTATCTAATACCTCCCTACAACATCTCCTCGCCCTCTAATACCTCCCTGCCACACCTCCTCGCCCTCTTATACCTTCCTGCCACATCACCTCGCCCTCTAATACCTCCCTGCCACACCTTCTCTCCGTCTAATACCTTCCTGCCACATCTCCTCGCCCTCTTATACCTCCCTGTTACACCTCCTCGTCCACTAATACCTCCCTGCCCCACCTCCTCGCCCTCTAATACCTCCCTGCCACACCTTCTCTCCGTCTAATACCTCCCTGCCACACCTCCTCGCCCTCTAATACCTCCCTGCTACACCTCCTCGCACTCTTATACCTCTCTGCCACACCTTCTTGCCCTCTCATAGCTCCCTGCCACGCCTCCCCGCCCTCTTATTCCCTCCTGGAACACCTTTTTCTCTTCCAGTCTCTTCCACCTTTTTCTCTTCCACTGTATCATTCCCCTTCCCTGGCGCGTGTATAGCTGTTCCTCCCCCTTCCTCCCCACCACGCCCGCAGCAGCACTGCAGCGGGAGGCGCCATCACCACCTCCAACACCGAGGTAACCAGTGTCTCTCACACGACTAGGATGGGGCTCTGTCCGCGTCGTCCCTCCTCGCCCATCTCTCTACCGTCCTCAGGGCAGGATAAAATACACAAAAAAGTGGAGTGTATTTTGAGGAAATAGGAAGAGAACGGCGGTCTTCACTGTACCGCGCTACCATCAAATTTTGGAGGGAAAGTTACTGACAAACTCCCTCATTATCCCGCCCAGGTACCAGGAAATGGTTCCACCTCAGGGGAAAAAACTTACTGTTTCTTATTCGATCAATATGCTTTTATAGAGGCGATTCTCGTTGCGTTAGAAAATTTATGTGTCGGCAGGAGAGGAACTTTAATATTGCCGGGAGAAAAACTCCCGCCTAATTAAAATATTCTTGGTTAAGTCTTATGAAAGAAATTCCATTATTCTGAACGGCCAGACAACCAATACCCTGAGATGCTCTTCACGGGCAACTGGCCAACACTCGCAGCCTCTCAGCTTTATATATATATATATATATATATATATATATATATATATATATATATATATATATATATATATATATATATATATATATATATATATATATATATATATATATATATGTCGTACCTAGTAGCCAGAACGCACTTCTCAGCCTACTATGCAAGGCTCGATTTGCCTAATAAGCCAACTTTTCCTGAATTAATATATTTTCTATATTTTTTCTTACGAAATGATAAAGCTACCCATTTCATTACGTATGAGGTCAATTTTTTTTATTGGAGTTAAAATTAACGTAGATATATGACCGAACCTAACCAACCCTACCTAACCTAACCTAACCTATATTTATAGGTTAGGTTAGGTAGCCGAAAAAGTTAGGTTAGGTTAGGTAGGTTAGGTTGTCGAAAAACCATTAATTCATGAAAACTTGGCTTATTGGCAAATCGGGCCTTGCATAGTAGGCTGAGAAGTGAGTTCTGGCTACTAGGTACGACATATATATATATATATATATATATATATATATATGTATATATAACATATATATATTAATTAATTAATATATATATGTTATATATATATTGCAATTAATTTTATAATAGTAATAATAATCAACAATAACTCTAATACAACACAACAATCACCCTCCATAATAATAACCCACAATAATTCCTCCTTTATAAACCACCAAAATAAACCACATTAATAATCAAGCACAATACACTTTCATAATAATCCATCACAGTGACCCTACACAATAAGCCTCAACCATAAAGCTCCATAATAACTCTAAACAATGACCGTCTCTGTTTATTTCCCACAATAGCTTCAATAATCTACCAAAATCACCTTCAATAATAATTTAATTCTAATAATAATTCACCACAATAAACTTCCATAATAATCCAACAGAATAATCTTACATAGTAATCCATATAAATTTTTTTCCAGACATAGGATGAAAATAACAAAAAGGAAGAATTGTAAACTCGTTTGGGCTCGAGCTGACGACCGTCCGGCCACCGGCGGCAGAGCCCACTCTGAGGCCGTGACTCTTCCTAATTAGTCAAGTTGTTGTTGTTGTTATAGATTCAGTTACTCAGAACAAGTTCCAAGTAGCACGGGCTATGGTCAGCCCATAACTTACCTGGCACAGGAGCGGGGCAAGTAGCACGGGCTATGGTGAGCCTGTAGTGGACTTACCTGGCACAGGAGCGGTGTTTTGCGAATTAGTCAAGACTCACCAAGTATTATATAGACCTTCACCTCAAGTGACCCTGAGAGACCATGTACGTGTTTTAATTTCCAGTCACACCATGAACATTTATCTAAAGGAAGTGATAACCTTACAGGAGTGAAAACTGCCCTCATGGTACTTAACAGAGAAGTCCTAATACAACACTCCTGTTTTGGTAAGAATGGTACGATCACTCGTGACACGACTGTTATGACCTCTGGGTCATCAGAGGTCACCCGTGTGTGTGTGTTTACTTATATTACTATTAATACACACTCAAAGGATTTACTCTTTTTATTAAGATATCAGTCATAATCACTGTTCATGATATTACGGGATATCTAGTTTCACGTGATATCACTTAACCAGTTTATTGTCAGGGAGCCACGTGATCACAGTCATGTATACTGTAGAGCTCTCTGGACTGACAGTCACGTGGTCATGTGGAGTGGCTGCTCCTGCATCAACAAGGTCATATTTTTTTTGTAATTAGCTTGTGTGGCAACCACGTGGTCATGTATACTGTGGAGCTGCTTATCTGACAACCAAGTGTGGTCATGTATACTGTCGAGCTGCATGTCTGACAACCAAGCGATCTTGAATATTGTACTTACGTAGTTGTGATTCGGGGGGTGGGGTGGTTGAGTATCTACTCCTTCGTCCCGCCTCTCAACTGTCAATCAGCTGATTCACATGTTTGTGGGGCTATTGGGCTCCATAATATCTACATTTGTAACTCTGTTTGGTGTCTGCCTCCATCACTTTACTTCCAAATGCATTCTATTTGTAAATTATCCACGCAAATAACTTATCTTAATAATCCACGAAAACAGCCACCTAATATAATCCTCAAAAATAATACTCCATATTAATCTACCAATATAACGTTTTGTAATAATCCAACACAATAACTCTAAACAATAATCCAATACAATAACTCTAAATAATAATCCAACAAAATAACTCTAAATAGTAATCCAACACAATAACTCTAAATAAAAATCCCACAGAAGAAATGTCCATAATAACTATTCATAATAACCATCAATAATTATCTACTACAATAAATGTACTTAATATTCCACAAGAATAGTCCTCCGCAATATTCATTCAAAATAACTCTCCAGAATAATCACAAAAATAACTCTCCAGATATAAGCCACAATAATAACCGGGCATAATAATCCTCAACTATAACCCTTAATAATAAGCCAGCACTATAACCCTGAATAAAAATCCTCCAAAGTAATCCTTCATAATAAGGCTCCAAAACCCCTCCACAATAATACAAGAGAATAATTCTCCATAATATTCCAACACAATAACCTTTCATATGAATTCACCACACTACCTCTCATAGTAATCTTCAACAGCTACTGTTCATAATAAGCCTCAACAATAACCCTCTATAATAATCCACAAAAATTTTTCATTATAATAATTCACCCCAATAAAATCCATAATATGCAATATAATAATCCACTTAATAATCATCCATAATAACTCACCATAATAACTATCCGCAATAAATCACAAATATAATTTCTTACAATAACCTCCTAAATGATATTTGAAAATAACCCTCCATATTAATTCACCAACTAAATATCAACAATAATCCCCCACAGTAACTCTCTATAATAATTCCCCACATTTATCCTTCTCATTATGCCCTCCACAATAATACAAGAGAATAATCCTCCATAATAATCCAACACAATAACCACAATAACCAAAATAAATATCAACAATAATCCCCCACAATAACTCACTATAATAATTCCTCATATTAACCCTTCTTAATAAGTCACCACAATAATCCTCAATTATATTAAACAACAATAGCCCTCCTCAATAATCTACAACAATAACTCTCCGTAATAATCCACCAAAATAAACCTCCATAATAATCAACCACAATATCTCTAGGAATTAATCCACATCAATAACCCTTTAAAATAATCTTCTAAAATAACCTTCTAAATAATTACCACTAACACTATTAATAATAATTAACCACTTTAACCTTCAAAATTAGTTACTACAATAACCCTCCCGTTATTAAAATTCACCACAATAACCCTCATTGTAGTAAAATCACAATAGCATCATATATCAATGGAAATAATTTTGGGGTAATGTAGTGACTTGTGGAGTTCAAATCACTCCAATGCCTCAAAATTATATTTATTGATTTATCACGTCATTGTGATTTCAATGTGATCTGAGTCTATTGTAAGAGTGTGAACGTCATTACCAAAGGCCTGAGTGTGGTCGGGTTGGCAGTAAAACCCTGGTTTGGCTCCGGTTTGGGCCCGCCACAACCTTCCATTAAATTCAGTAGAGTTCTGGCTTGGTCGACTTATCTTTCGTAATTGTCTTTCCCAACATCAGTATGTGTTAATGCAACCCGTTTCTTTGTTGTTGAAAAAGAAATAATACTTATCCATATGAAATTTTATGAGAAAAAAATTATAATATGGAACTGTGTTGCAGCTCTTTGTGTCTACCTATTTATTAATTTCCTGTGTTTGGAATTAATATTTATAGATTGAAATTAGAAAAAGGAAGAAGTGTTCGTGAAGATGGCTCCACAATAACCCTTCAAAATAATCTACTGAAATAATCTTCTAAATAATTGCTACTAACACTATAAATAATAATTCACCACTTTAACTTTCAAAATTATTTACTAAAATAACCTTTCTTACAAATTCCTCACAATAATACACATCACACTAAAATCACAATATCTTTATATACAATGAAAATAATTTTGGAGTAATGATATGACTTGTGGAGTTCAAGTCACTCCATTGTCTCAAAATGATTTTCATTGATATATCACTTCATTTTGACTTCATTGTGATCTGAGTCTATTGTAAGAGTGTGATCGTCATTACCGAAGGTCAGAGTGTGGTCGGGTTGCCTGTAAAACCATGATTGGTCTCCAGTTTGGGGATTCCAGAACATTTCATAAATTCAGCAGAGTTCTGGCTTGGTCGACTTATCTTTCGTAATAATCTTTCTCAACATCAGTATGTGATATTGCAACCCGTTTCTTTGTTATTGAATATGAAATAATTTTTTTTCCATATGAAATATTACGAGATTTTTTTTTAATATGGAACCATCTTACAGCTCCTTGTGTTTACTTGATTTCCTGTGTTTTGAATTTATATTTATAGGTTGAAAAAAGAAAAAGGAACAGTATCTCATGTCTACTGTTCGAGCTGATGAATGTCCGGCCATCGTCGGCAGACCCCACTCTGAGGCCGTGACTCCTCCTAATTAGTCAAGACTCGCCAAGTATTAAATAGACCTTCACCTCAAGTGACCCCGAGAGACCATGTATACGCTTTAATTTCCAGTGACACAAAGAACTTACAGGAGTGAAAACTGTCCTCATGGTATTTAACAGAGAAATTTTAATACAACACTCCTGTTATGGTAAGAATGAAAGCAATCACTCCTGACACGATTGTTATGACCTCTGAGTCATCCCAGGTTACCCATCCCATCAGCATGTAACACACGGACTAAGGAGGAACTCTTTGACAACGAAAGGGGCCTCATGACGGTCATAAGAAAGATTATAATAAAAACAGAAAAAGATAAATGACAATTGTTGGTACTTGGGAACTTCAACTACAAACCAATAGACTGGGAGGCGTACGAAGCAAGAACGGAGAACATTTCGACAATCAGATTTGTAAGCCTCATTCTGGAGACATTCATGTATCAACACGTCAAGCAGGCCACGAGAATGAGGGAAGGGGATGTTCCGTACATCCATAGGTATCTCAGGACAAAGTGAAAAAATTACTCAAAGGGTTAGGAAGAAATAAAGCATTTGGCTTTGCTGCGAGAATGTGCAACTTAGCTGAATATTTCACTCCAATTAATATTTCAGAAATCCTTGTGCACAGGAATCTTAGCAGATATATGGAAAAAGGCAAAACATAGTACCAATCTATGAAAATAATAGTCGAGAGGATCCTCTAAATTATTGACCCGTATCATTAACAAGCGAGGTAGTCAAAACACTAGAAAAAATAGTTAAAGCTATATGGATTGAACACCTCGAGAGTAATGACATAATAATGGACAAAAAAAATGATTTTCGAACCGGATGATCCTGTGTAACAAATCTACTTACTTTTTAAGATAGAGCCACAGAGATAATATAGGAAAGCGGTGCCTGGGTTGACTGTCTCTCTTTGGACCTAAAAAAAAAATGGCTTTTGACAGAGTCCCACATAAGAGGCGGTTCTGGAACCTGGAACATGCCAGCGGGGTGACAGGGAGACTTCTGTCATGGATGAAAAATGTTCTAACTGACAGATTGATGAGGGCGTTAATCAGAGACAATGTGTCTGACTGGAGGAGAGTTACTAGTGGAGAACCACAGGGTTTAGTTCTTGAACAAGCATCGTCTTACCTCCTTAATAATCCAGCACAGTAAACCTACAACATAATCCACCAAAATAAGCTCCACAATAAACCTCAACATTAACCTTTAATAATAAACTTCAACATTAACCTTCAATAAAAAACTTCAACATTAACCTTTAATAATAAACTTCAACATTAACCTTTAATAATAAACTTGAACATTAACCTTTAATAATAAAATTGAACAATAACCCTTTATAATCATCCTCAACGATAACGTTAAATAACAATCTATAACAATAATCCTCCATAATTTTCCAACAGGATAATCATCAAAATAATCCTTCACAATAACCCTTAAGAGTAATCCGCAACAATAACCCCATATATGTTAATAATAATACTCAACAATTACCTCTATAATAATAATCAACAATAACTCTCTAATAACACACAACAATCACCTTCCATAATCATAACCCACAATAATCCTTCTTAATAAACCACCAAAATAACCCTCAATAATAATCAAGCACAATACTCCTTCATAATAATTCATCACAATAACCCTCAAGAATAAACCTCCATAATAACCCTAAACAGTGACCCTCCATGTTTATTTCCCACAATAACTTCAATAATTTACCAAAATCACCTTCAATATAAATTCAAATCTAATAATAATTCACCACAATAAACTTCCATAATAATCCAACAGAATAAATATCATTTGTAGTCAATTATAATACTTTTCCAGACATACGATGAAAAAAAAGGAAGAATCTTGCTCTACGTTTGGCTCGAGCTGTCGACCGTCAGGCCACCGGCGGCAGACCCCAGTCTGAGGCCATGACTCTTCCAGATTAGTCAAGACTCACCAAGTATTATATAGACCTTCACCTCAAGTGACCCCGAGTGACCATGTATAAGCGTTAATTTCCAGTGACACCAAGAACATTCATCTGAAGGAAGTGATAACCTTACAGGAGTGAAAACTGCCGTCGTGGTACTTAACAGAGAAATCTTAAGGGAAGGGGAATTTATTGTAGTAAATTTGTATGTATCCAGGAACTGCTTCGACTCTCATTATCTACCTGACTGCATTTATACTAATCCTTCACTGGTCATTGGGGACCCTAATGCTCGGCACACAAGCCTTGGGACATTGGGTAGTATTAATGCTAATGGGGTCAAGTGGTTACAGTTCCTGCAAGATCATCCAGATACCTGTCTCTTGGGAAACAATGAACCAACTCACATCAGGGGAGGACGGCTTGACTATGCCTGTATTTTGAACTCTAAGGGGATTAGGGGGGGAGGCTCGGGTTGTTCAGGAACTACTTAGTGACCACTTTGCCTTGAACGTTGAATTACCACTGGGGAAAAAAACAAGTTCACTTTCAAAGGAAAAGGCTAACTATTAATAAAGATATGAAAAATTATTGTATTCAAAATATGGGAGATTGGTATCAACAATACACGCTGCTCTGCGTTGATGGTTTTTACGAGGACATGGTCGAGAACATAGAGAAATTAGTACAGAGGGAAAATAACGGGGGCAGGGGAAGCAAGACACATGGACCTAAGAAATTTAAATATTCCAATGATCAGCAAGTTAAGGGGTGGGAGAGAATGCTACGGAGTCCACATAAAGAATGGTTAAAAATGGAATGAGGGATGAAGAGAAAAATAGAATGTTGGAAGTAGCTAGGGAATGCAGTCAGGTGAGAAAGGAGGCGCAGGACAGATTCTGGCAAGACTTTGCTCAGTCCATTGGTAATCCTAAAAATCTTAAAGACATATGGAGATCAGTAAATGAAATCAGGAGTTGTAAGACCAAAATCATTGCTCACTCAGATCCAGGGAAGGTTGCTATTGAGTTAGTAGATAAATGAGCTAGTGCTGCTGGAATGGAGTCCTTACCTGAAGACACAAGAGTCACCATTGAGTCATGGGAAAATATTAGAAATGGAGTAACTTTATGTGCCTTAAATACAAGATCTGTAACATGCACTGAGATAACTCCCGATGAGGTACTGGATGCTATAAAAAGTGGCAGTTCTACTGCTCCGGGGAAAGATGGCGTAACGTATGACATTCTTAATTATTTAGCCGGTATGAAACCTAGTCCCTTACTTGATTTGTTTAATATGAGTTATAGAGAGGGAAAGTTACCAAGAAAATGGAAAGAGGCTGTCATCATTCCTGTCCCTATGTCAGACGGAGGATACAGGCCTGTCTCCTTAATATCCTGCTTTTGTAAAATGATGGAAAGGATTTTGTTAAATAGGCTACTCTACCTTGTAGGTGATAACATGTCCAGTAATCTCTTTGGTTTTATCAAAGGCAAAAGTACTGCGGATTGTCTCTTAAAGTGTTTGTCTAATGTGGATGACAATTGTAGAGTTTTTGTTGATCTGCAAGGAGCATTTGATAAAGTCAAATCTAAAGTCAATTTGATCTACAAGGCAGAAAAGGTCAGGTGTATTACCAGGGATACATGTCTGAGGAACGGATGTTTCAGTTAGGTACCCCCCAAGGGGAAGTTTTAAGTCCCACCTTATTCAATGTATTAATGAACAGATTAACATCAGAGATGTATCCTACAGGGGTCACGACGATCATCTATGCTGATGACATTCTAGTACAAGGTACTTCTGGGAACAAAATACAAACTGCTCTTAACATACTTGGTACAACCTGTCACAAGTTAGGCTTAGTTATAAATGCAGACAAAACCAAATGTGAGTATAGGAAACGAAGAAATATAACACTTAATCTAAATGGTGTGGAACTGAGCCGTGTTCAGAAGTACAAGTATCTGGGCATGTGTGTTGGATACACATGTGAGAGTAAAAATGTTGAATTAAATCATATCAGCACCTTATGTAAAGCCCGTCTGCATCCTCTAAAACCAAAGGCCCTTTCTGGTAAAGGTGTTGGGGTACCCATCTTGCGGATGTTATATATAAGCACTGTTCGGTCCCTGATAGACTACGCAACACCCGTATTTTCTTACACAGGCCAAGGCAGAATTAAAAAAATAGAGCAGATACAGAACAAGGCTATGAGGATTATTCTTGGATGTCAAAGAAATGCAATGATTCAAATAATGAGAATGGAATTAAATTTACAGAGTGTGTATGATAGAGTCCGTGACATTAACACTAGAGTATCTATTCATTTCATGCGGAGAAAAGGAGGGGATGAGCTGTTTCAGAGTGTTCAGACCTGCTTGAGTGACGTACACACTTCCAGGAAACTGAGGGAGACACGCTACACGAGGAAATTAGCTCATTACCTCAGGGAATACGATGTACTTGACTGCTGTAAACCCTCTCACCAGTGAAATAGGTCTGCTCCCTGGAAAGTACAGAAAATAGACGTCGAAATAGTACCCCTCAAGGTGAAAAAGATTCATCATGAACCGGGACAATTACGGTGTTTGTATGGAAGCATGATATCTCGGTTACCAAGAGGCAACAGTTTACATGTATATTGTGACGGGTCGGTGGCGGAGGATGGCAGGGCAGGGTGTGGTGTCCTAATAAGGGAATATATTGAGTTTGGGACTATGGACCGGATAATTGAACTTCGACTTAGTAATTATATATCATCCACACAAACTGAACTGCAGGCCATTCTGGCGTGTTTGGAGGAAGTGTGTCATGACGACAAAAATGTTTTTAAATTTGTTGATAGCCGAGGAGGACTTGATTCCTTAAACAGTCGAAACCCAGTCTTCATGTCCATAGTTGAGGATTGTAAGAAAATGATAACTGAGATACAGCTGAGAGGTCATAGTGTGAAATTCATGTGGATTCCATCTCATGTTGGAATAGTGCTCAACAAAGTGGCGGATGACTTGGCCAAACGTGCCTCATCAAAACCACAAGTTGACATTGAATGTGAATTCACAATGAGATAAATCAGAAGCAAAATCAGAAATATTTAGGCACAGGCAGAAGTGGAGTGGAGAAGTATAATGTATGAGAGAAGTCAAACCATGCAACACTACATGTATGTGAGTCAAAACCCCCATTTCACTTATGGTAAAAGGAGAAATGCTTGGAGTGACTCTGTGTACATGCGGCTCAGGCTTGGGTAGAAATATTACTGGGAATATGGGATAGGTGTTCATGATAATGACATGAAGTGCAAGATATGTGGTATGTTAAGGTCTCACACCCTTGCTTATTATGTTCTTGATTGTCCGTTGATTAATGTATATAGAAACACTGAGATAAGGACTGTTCCTGAACAAATAGCCTGGATGTGTCACAACTCAAATGTTGATGATATTCTTGAGAGATATAAGAATTTTGCACCAAGACTGTAATTTTTTGTTGAATTATCTGCATGTCTCTTGCAAATTGTCTATACAGTATACTTTGGGCATAAAAGTATTTGTGTACGTCTGGTACAATACTACTTGTGTAAAGGAGGAAATGTAGATGTTTATCTCACAGAATGTTTGGTAATATGTTTATTGTTTCTGATGTGTGTATATGTATGTATTAACACGATGTACTGAACGGGGTGAGAATAGCTTGAGCTACCTCATTCCTTTGTGTGCATTTTAACTCAATAAACTTATTTCAATTTCAATTTCAATTTCACAATAACCCTCCCTAAAAAATCACCACAATAACCCTCATTGTAGTAAAATTACAATGACATCATATGTCAATGGAAATAATTTTGGGGTAATGTAGTGACTTGTGGAGTTCAAGTCACTCCATTGTCTCAAAATGATATTCATTGATATATCTCGTCATTGTGATTTCATTGTGATCTGAGTCTATTGTAAGAGTGTGAACGTCATTACCGAGGGTCAGAGTGTGGTCGGGTTGGCTGTAAAACCCTGGTTGGGCTCCGGTTTGGGGCCTCAAGAACCTTTCTTTAAATTCATTAGAGTTTTGGCTTGGTCGACTTATCTTTCGTAATAATCTTTCTCAACATAGTATGTGTTATTGCAACCCGTTTCTTTGTTATTGAATAAGAAATAATACTTTTTCCATACGAAATATTACGAGAAAAACCTTATTATAAGGAACCTTGTTGCAGCTCCTTGTGTCTACTTATTAATTGATTTCCTTTGTTTGGACTTTATATTAATAGGATAAAAAAAGAAAAAGGAAGAGGTCTACATGAAATGGGCTCGAGCTGACGACCGTCCGGCCACCGGCGGCAGACACCACTCTGAGGCCGTGACTCTTCCTAATTAGTCAAGACTCACCAAGTATTATATAGACCTTCACCTCAAGTGACCCCGAGAGACCATGTATATGCTTTAATTTCCAGTGACACCAAGAACATTCATCTGAAGGAAGTGATAACCTTACAGGAGTGAAAACTGTCCTCATGGTAATTAACAGAGAAATCTTAATACAACACTCCTGTTATGGTAGGAATAAAAGTGATCACTCGTGACACGACTGTTATGACCTCTGGGTCATCAGAGGTCACCCGTGTGAGTGTTTACCTATATTACCATTATTCAACATTGGAAGGATTTACTTTTTTATTAAGAAATCAGTCATAAACGTTGTAGATATCTCGTGGACAGTAATTGTCATACAGCCTCGTGATCACATAATCATTTATACAGAGGAGCTGCTTGTCTGACAACCAAGCGATCTTGTATATTACACTTACCTAGTTGTGATTTCGGGGGAGGGGGGGGGGTAAGCATCTGCTCTTTAGTCCCACATCTCAACTGTCAATCAACTGAATCACATGATTCTGGGCCTATTGGGCTCCATAATATCGACAGTTGTAACTGCATGGCGTCTGCCTCCATTACATAACTTCCAAATGCATTCCATTTGCAAATAATACAAGCAAATAATTTATCTTAATAATCCACGAAAATAGACCTCCAAAATAGCCCACAAATATAATACTCCATATTAATTCAACACAATAACGTTTTGTAATAATCCAACTCAATAACTCTAAAAAATAATCCAACAATGTAACTCTAAATAATAATCCATCACAATATCAATAAATAATAATCCATCACAATATCAATAAATAATAATCCAATAAAATAACTCTAAATAATAATCCTACAGAATAAATGTCCACAATAATTATTCATAATAACCATCAATAATTGTCTACTACAATAAACGTACCTAATAATCCGCAACAATAACCCTCTGCAATAGTCAACCAAAATAGCCCTCAACAATAATCACAAAAATAACTCTCCAGATATAAGCCACAATAAAAACCGTCAATAATAATTCTCAACAATAACCCTTTTTATTAATCCAGCACTATAACCCCTCAATAATAACCTACCAAAGTAATCCTTCGAAATAAGGCTAAAAAATCCTACAAGAGAATAATCCTCCATGATAATCCATCACAATAACCTATCATAGGAATTCCACCACAATCATCTCTCCATAGTAATCTTCAACAGTAACCTTTCATAATAAGCCTCAAGAATAACCTTCTAATAATCCACCAAACTTTTCCTTCATATTATTCATCCCAATAAAATCCATAATTATGCAATATAATAATCCTCTTAATAATCATCCCCATTAACTCACGATAATAACCATCTGCAATAACTCACAATAATAATTTCTTACAATAACCTCCTTCATAATATTTCACAATAACCCTCCATATTAATTCACCAAAATACCCATCAACAATAATCCCTCCACAATAACTCTCCATAATAAGTACCCCACATTAAACCTTCCGTATAAGCTACTACAATAATCCTCAATTATATTAAACCAAAATAACCCTCCTCAATAATCTACAACAATAACTCTCGGAATTAATCCACCACAATAACCCTTCAAAATAATCTTCTGATATAACCTCCTAAAAAATTACCACTAACACTATTAATAATAATTCACAACTTTAACTTTCAAAATTATTTACTACAATAACCCTCCCTAAAAATTCACCGCAATAACCCTCATTGTAGTAAAATCACAATGGCATCATATATCAATGGAAATAATTTTAGGGTAATGTAGTGACTTGTGGAGTTCAAGTCACTCCATTGTCTCAAAATGATATTCATTGATATATCACGTCATTGTGATTTCATTGTGATCTAGAGTCTATTGTAAGTGTGTGAACGTCATTACCGAAGGTCTGAGTGATGGTCGGGTTGGCTGTAAAACCCTGGTTGGGTTCCGGTTTGGGGCCTCCAGAACCTTTCATTAAATTCAATAGAGTTCTGGCTTGGTCGACTTATCTTTCTTAATTATATTTCTCAACATCAGTATGTGTTATTGCAACCCGTTTCTTTGTTATTGAATAAGAAATAATACTTTTTCCATACGAAATATTATGAGAAAAACCTTATTATATGGAACCCTGTTGCAGCTCCTTGTGTCTACTTATTAATTGATTTCCTTTGTTTGGAATTTATATTAATAGGATGGAAAAAGAAAAAGGAAGAAGTCTCCATGATTTGGGATCGAGCTGACGACCGTCCGGCCACCGGCGGCAGACCCCACTCTGAGGCCGTGACTCTTCCTAATTAGTCAAGACTCACTAAATATTATATAGACCTTCACCTCAAGTGACCCCGAGGGACCATGTATACGCTTCAATTTCCAGTGACACCAAGAACATTCATCTGAAGGAAGTGATAACCTTACAGGAGTGAAAACTGTCCCTCATGGTACTTAACAGAGAAATGTTAATACAACACTCCTGTTATGGTAAGAATGAAAGCTATCACATCGTGACACTGACTGTTATGACCTCTGGGTCATCAGAGGTCACCCGTGTGTGTGTTTACTTATATTTTCATTATTCAACATTCGAAGGATTTACTTTTTTATTAAGAATTCAGTCATAAACGTTGTAGATATCTCGTGGACAGTAATTGTCATACAGCCACGTGATCACGTAGTCATGTATACAGTGGAGCTGCTTGTCTGACAACCAAGCGGTATCGTATATTGTACTTACCTAGTTGTGAGTCGTTTGTGAGCATCTGCTCTTTGGTCCCGCATCTCAACTGTCATTCAACTTATTCACATGATTCTGGGCCAATTAGGCTCAATAATATCTACATTTGTAACTGTAGGGAGTCTGCGTCCATAACATCACTTCCAAATGCATTCCATTTGTAAATAATCCAAGCTACTAACTTACCCCAATAATCCACGAAAATATCCCTCCACAATAATCCACAAAAATAATCCTCCATAAGAATCTACCAAAATAATGGTCTGAAATATCCCACACATTAACTCTAAATAATAATCCAACAGAATTGTAAGTACTAATCCAACAAAATAACTCTAATTAATAATCCAGCGGAATTGTAAGTACTAATCCAACACAATAACTCTAAATAATAATCCAACTCAATAGCTCTAAATAATAATTCAACTCAATAACTCTAGACCACCATAATCCACCACAATAAATATCCATATTAATTAACCATCATAACCATAAATAATTTTCTACTACAAAAAACCTATCTAATAATCCACAACAACAGTCCTCCACAATAGTCAACCAAAATTACCCTCCACAATAATCTACAAAAATAGCTCTCCAAATATAAATCACAATAATAACCATCCGTAATAATCCTCAACAATAACCAGCTTTAATAATCAAGCACTATAACCCTCCATAATAACCCAATAAAATAACCTTTCATAACAAGCCACCAAAAAATCCTCCATAATAATTATACAGATTAATCCTGCATAATAATCCAATACAACACCCTTTCATAAGAATCCACCACAATACCTCTCCATAGTAATCTTCAACAGTAACCCTTCATACTAAGACTTACGAATAACCCTCTCTAATAATCCAGCACAATTACCCTCGATAATAATCTACCAAAATATCCCTTATAATTATTCACCCCAATAAGGTTCAATAATAATAATGCATTAGAATAATCCTCCATAATAATTTCTCAAAATTACCTCCCCCATATTCCTTTACAATAATCCTCCATATTATTTCACCAAAATAACCATCATCAATAATCCACCACAATAACTCTCCATAATAATTCCCCACATTAACCCTTCCCAATAAGCCATCAGAATACCACCAGAGTATTCAAAGTCTCTATACCTAACGCCTGCTAATTCCACTAATGTTAACGATATAATCCTTTCCCTTAAAACAAAGTATAGTGCCCTTGCTGAGATACCAACTCTAATTTATAAAAAAAGCCTCCAGATTTTTAGCTCCTGCCGTTGTATTGGTTTACAACAAGTCACTTGAAATATTCTAAAAAAAACGAGAGTAACCCCAGTCCATAAATGTGGTGATCTCACTGATGTCAACAACTTCAGACCTATATCAGTTCTACTTAACTTGTCAAAAATTTTTGAAAAAACTAATCTACAAGCAGCTTTACTATTATCTAGCCAAACGCAATATACTTAGTTCGTTCCAATATGGCTTCAGGCCCCCCCAAAAAAACAACAACAACACTAACGATGCACTTATTAGTATGATTAACTTGCTACATGCAGCTATTGATAAAAATGAGTTCCCTGTTGAGTTAGTTGTTGAATTATGTAAGGCTTTTGACACTCTCAACCACCAAAACCTTCTTCTTAAATAACATCATTATGGAGTCAGAGGTCACTCCCTCAGATATTTTCAGTCCTACCTTACTGACTGTCTCCAGTATGTTTCTGTGAATAATTCCATTTCTCCCTCCCTACCCATCAACATTGGTGTTCCCCAGGGCAGCATACTTGGCCCTCTCCTCTTTCTCATTTACATTAATGACCTTCCACATGCCTCACAACACCTCAAACCAGTTCTATTTGCTGATAACACAACCTTCATTTTCTCCAGTCCTGACCCTCTTGCTGTAAATGTCACAGTGAATACTGAACTATATAAAGTCCATCTTTGGCTAACTGCTTATAAACTCACCCTTAACACTGACAAAACTTTCTATATTTTGTTTGGCAATAAATCCTCAAATCAAATTAATCTAAGAATAAACAATATCTAAATTAGTAATAAAGTTGATGGCAAATTCCATGGTGTTCTCATCGATAACAAGCTGAATTTCCAAGGACAAATTCTCAATATATCAAAAAAAGTTGCTAAAACTGTTGGCATTCTTACTAAGATCAGATATTATGCCCTGGTGACGCTCTATTACTCTCTCATCAAATCATTTACGTCCTCTAAATGCTCAACAGAAAGCTGCTATTTGAACAATATCTAACTTTTGCCCCAGACAGCACTCGGTACCCTTACTCAAATCTTTGAATATGTTAGATATTAAGTTACTGCACATCCTCTCATGTGTACTCTATATATTTAAAATTAGAAATGCTCTAAAAATCAAGGGATCCAGAATGTGGAATGACCTCCCCAATCATGTCAAAGCCTGTACCTCTCTCAACCAGTTTAGGAGTAAAATTAAGTACTACTTAATTAACTCCATGTAACCTAGCTTACCCCCTAAATGTCATTCCATGTCTTGCTATTTGAAACAATGTTGCTTGTTTACCAACTTGTATAATTACTGATTTCTGCCATGTTCCCCCCCCCTTTTTTCCTTTTTTTCAACATAATTTATACTTTAATTCCAATTTCTATTAAGTTTTAGTCTAAGTGTTTTTACCCCCACACCTTGTCCGAAACGCTATGCGTATTAGTGGCTTTAGGTATTGTATGTACTAACTCTATCTATAAATCCAACAATATGTTTGTAACTCTTCATCAATGTATGTACTTTTCTTGAATAAAAAAATAAATTTTTAATATAATTTAATTATAATTTAATTTTAGTTTAATAATTTTAATTTAAAATTGAAGAATAATCCTACATTATATTAATCAACAATAACTGTCGCAATGATCCACCACAATAACCCTCCGTATTAATCCACCACAATAACCTGCTATAATAACCAATAACAATAAACCGCCATACTAACTAATAACAATAGCTTTCAATAATAATCCACAAAATAAAATCCCCATAATAATCTACCACCATTACACTCTGAATTAATCCTCCGCAATAACCCTTCAAAATAATCTTCAAAATAATTACCACTAAAAGTATTAATAATAATTCACCGCTATAACTTTCAAAATTATTTACTGCAATAACCCTGCCTTAAAATTCAGAACAATAACTCTCATCACAGTGAAATCCCAATAGCATCATGTACGAATGGAAATAATTTTGAAGTATTGTTGTGACTTGAAGAGTTAAATTTACTCCGATGCCTCAAAATGATATCCATTGATATATGACGTCATTATGATTTCACAACCTGCTCTCACAGAAGACAGCACATATATGACTTATTGCTTAAAGTCACTATTCCGCTTATAAATAAGTACAGTATGTGACATATTCCAAGCTATATATCTTTCAAGGCACTAACTTTTTCTCTCAGTTTTATTAAACAATAGAGATTTTATACAAAATTTGACAATATCCTGAGTTACTTTACAATTTATTTAAATATTTTTATTTTTTATTTTTTATAAAACTGTAATATCAATATATGTATAGGTTCAGTACTAATTGTAATATCTTAACATACTAAGAAGGTTAGGTTAGGTTGTGGTTTTATATTCAGCTTTTCAAGGTAATCTCAAATATTCACAATAAATTAGTATGTCACATTTGCACTTATTCATAAGCAAGATAGTGACTATGAGTAAGTGCGAGAACGGGTTCAATTTCACTGCGATCTGAGTGCGTCTTAAAAGTGTGAACGCAATTACCGTAGGCCTGAGTGTGGTCGAGTCGACTGTAAAACCCTGGATGGGGTCCGGTTTGGGGCCTCTAGAACCTCCCATTAAATTCAGTAGTGTTCTGGCTTGGTCTAGTTATCGTTCATAATAATTTTTCTGAAGTATGTGTTATTGCAACCGGTTTTTTTCATTTACTGAATATGAAATAATATTTTCACATATGAGATATTATGAGGACAAATTGTAACATGGAACCGTATTGCAGCTCCTTGTGTTTATTTATTAAATTATTTCCTGAGTTTGAAATTTATGTTAATAGGTTGAAAAAGAAAAAAATACATGATTCTGGGCTGGAGCTGACGACCGTCCGGCCACCGGCGGCAGACCCCACTCTGAGGCCGTGACTCTTCCTAATTAGTCAAGACTCACCTAATTAATCAAGAAACTGAATATTTCTAGACTGGTTTAGAAATTGTATATGGTTGATAATTATGCAAAGATACTAATAGGTAAGATGACTGTATGATGCTGAGATAATCTAAATCAGAACTAAATGAAAAATTGCATTCATGTTAGTTATGACAAATTATGAAAAGTTTAAATTAGAACTTATAATGAAGAGTAAGTGACACTACTACTACTACTAGTAGAAAGTAAATATGATCTGGCTTTCCTTACAGTACAGTATACGCTGTTTAATATAAATTTATTTAGAATACTACTTGAATATTCTCTGCATTCGTAAATAATGGAGGATGTATGGTTTGATTCTATTCGCCCAGTTACAGTCAGCACACCAATGGCATTACTGTACTTAACACTCACTGGAATACTTTGCATACAATTCCCTGCCACTTCCTGAGTATGAATATTGTAACTGAAATACTTTGTCATATGCATTGTACACTTTGGTACAGCAATTATTTGTACCTCACTGAAAAATTTAAGGTTTGACTTTAAATTAAAATTTGACAAGATTATACGATAATATTATATAGTACTAGATTATGTAAAGTTAGAATATGTTTTAATCTACATTTTCAAATAAGTCAGATAAAATTTAAGTACTGTATACGATATTTACGAAAGTATAATATATAGTTAAGATGAAAAAAACATCAATTTAAGTGTTATATTTGTGCATTAAGAAACTGGCTAAGTGCTGGATGGTAAGCAAGCTTTAACATAAATTTAATATAGGCTCCTATGTTCATACTTCAACTATTTTTTTATTTTTACATGCTTAAGTAACAAATTTTGTCAACATTACTTTATTTTCAAATTAAATTTCACTGCTACATCTTCCGATACTTAGTGGTCATGTCATATTGTTCTACATTCATATACTTTTTTCCAGCCTTTAATTTGCCGCTGAGTCAAGGTCTACACTTTGAGAGGAGATTAAGCAATATCACTTTTGCCACAGTGAGTAATGTCATTATTTTAAAAGAGCAATTTTATTATTTATCGTTAATGGAAGAGGATTATTATTAAGAAAGAGGGTTATAATTCTTACATAGTTACAGTTATATAAATTATGTATAATAATTGTTCCTTAACACTAGAAATGTGTCCATCAGAGTTGCCATGCTGCATATGCATAGTGTATTGAAATGTCTCTCTCTTGCTGGTTTTTGCAGCCTAACAACCTTCATGCGATTAAATCCATACCAGTCTTGCAAGTCATATATAAATCTACTGGGACCATTGGCCAAAACCTGGTAACAATATATAAAGTTAAAGCTCGGGAAAGAAAGATAAGGAATAGAAGTCATTTATTAAAAAAGAGTAGTATGGAAGCAGGGAATTTGAAGGCAGACCATCATGTGGCCTGCGGTGGTGACTACCTTCAGAGCGACGGAAACACTTCATGAACCCATTATATGACTGACCTTTCAATCGTCGCTGAAACTTTAATATGGCCTCAGGAAATGACGAATAAGCTCACAACACCTCATGAAAATCAGAATCTATCCTCGACAAGGCCATTGGCCATAGCACGCATAACTCATGGACACCTAATGAAGCACCGCCCTGCTCCCTATTGTCGACACTGCATTGTCCCTCTTACGATCTTGCCTTCTAAGAATGTCCAGGACTTCCAGGACGAACATGTGAGACTTGCTTCCAATCGTCCCTCGCGGTCACTTGTCTCTCGATAGAATTCTAGGTGAAACGGATACCTTTGATATCGTTCACCATAGACGTTTCTGTCCTCATAGTAGGCAATCCTTAGTATTTAGCGCCCTATGATTATCCCACACATATGATGGTGATACATAGCCTTCCCGGCTTGGTGCCTTCTTTTGATAATTACTTACTTAACCTCGACAAGAATTGTCATCTGGGCAAAGGGAGCGGACCTTCCACAAGCCGCCGGCTTCTTGTCCTCGTCGAGGCCACTAGTGTTAGTGGCTCTCAGTTAAACTCAGATAACCTGTAAGCACAGCAAAGCATCCCCATCGATGACACTGGTTCATGAACACTACAGTCGGCGAAATGTTCCAAGCAAGCAAAACATATTCCAGTAATGCTTAACGAATTTAGGATTAAAGTTGATTCCTTATTACATTAATACACTTTACACAGATTTGCCCCAATAGTTGTCGACGGCTGGTCAATATACATGACATCCTGATTTAGGGGCGACGAAGATCGAGGGATCGGATGGGCTCCGGCGTACCCTGGAAGAGTAAATCGTAAAGCCTTATTGTTAACTGAACATTGCCGGTCGGCGGAAACTAATACATTGATGAGAAGATGATTGGGGAACCCCAAGAGTTCCCCATGAAGGCAAGCACCGGCCACGCCCCTTACGGAGAACAATGGGTAGCAAAGCAAAAACTTGGCCCCTAACGCAAAAAATCATCCAGTGCCCCCTTCCCCCAGGCAGAACAGAAGCCAGCCGCTTACCAAGTCTGAGGCCACACAAGACCACCAAGATCCGCCAACTCCCGGTACTTCTCGTCGAACAACATCACCCCACCCGAAGGACCAGCCAGAAAACGTTCAAAATCTATCCACTATCTGCAGTAAATAGGTACCTGGGAGTTAGACAGCTAATACAGGCTGCTTCCTGGTGGTGTGTAACAAAAAGGAGGCCTGGTCGAGGACCGGGCCGCTGGGACGGTAAGCCCCGAAATCATCTTAAGATAACCTCGATAATATATCCTGTGATCCCAGAAGGGATATGTGCCAGGCGTCGTACAAACCGGACCGTTGAAGAGAAACGTTAAACGGCAGTATCAGAGCCTATGGGTAAAACCGCGAAATGAAATGTGTTTCGGCGGCCCTCAGGCGGAGCATGTGTCCAGACGTCCGCTCGTCGTCAAGGCTGAACCAGCAATCCAAACTTCGATGATTCTTGATGTAGTGAAATTATAGTTGCATACACCGTAGACTTTTAAAAATTCCTACAGCCCGAATATTTCCAAGATGCTCAAGAGTCATCAACATGAGGGAAGAACTGAAGCTTCCAACCATACTAGAGAGAATCATGCAAGTCAACTGTACCTTTTGCCTTAAAGTCATGAGAGACCCTAGATCTCCTGCATTGCTCAGAGACAAATTATTGAGTGTTGTTAACACCCCTATTGACTGGTGCCGACATACCAACTCACTCCTTTTATGATAAATGGCTGAGAAAAAATGCCTAGAATCTCATTAAACTCTACATTCCTTTTAAGTAGCAATCTACCTGTACTCTGATAATTCCTCTTTATCTGTACCCCACCATTCAAGTATCATACACACCTGTCACAAAGAAAGATAATGAGAATCTTGCTCTTCTCAAGGCTGTCACACTCGAAAAAATTGCCTCCTCCATCGAGAATTTAAGATCTCACGAGCACTGTGTCTACACCGACAGCTCAGTCCAATCTTGTACTAAACGTACTGCAGCAGCATGTAGGTTTTATATAAATAATATTTGCACAAAGACAGTCAGTGTCAGGTTAAACAACTGGCTGAACCTTCCACACGAGCAGAACTAGCAGCACTACAACTAAGCTAATCAGCACATTAAAAAACATTGAAGGAGGAATAATATTTTGTGATTCAAAGTCTGCTTCTTCAAGCAATCGAAAACTTCTCCTGGAAGATTGACAGCAAGAACCTAATACTACCAATTATAAATGATCTAATTGACTGCAGAGAGTAAAGGGTCTCGAATCTCGTTTATATGGATTCCTTCTCACATAAATATAACCCATCATAATGAGTCAGACATTGCAGCCAAATTAGCGTGCAACAAAGATGAAGTTGAATTAGATCTAGGTATCCCCATCTCTACTGTAAGAACTGTATTGGTTCAAATACTCAGGTCTGATAGGAAAGAAATTACTGACTCCCAACGACCTGAAAGAAATAATATTAAAAGTTATGATTTGTTCAGATCTGAAACCTATATCTATGGGCATCACAAAACGTCCACCAGACTGTGCGACACAGTGGTGACCAGGATCAGGTTGTGTTACCGTTACCTGTGGCATGTGGCTACAGGTGACGGATCTCCCAATCCTGAGCACTCCAGGTGCAAACTCTGTGAGCAGGAACTGCGGCATGATATCCCACACTACATCACCGAATACCCAGTTATTAGACCTTTCAGACCAGTTGGCATGAGGTACCTGGAGCTTTGCAATTATTTTATTCACTCTCGTGTTCTTAAAGATATCCTCATATTGCACCCAAAATTTGCCATTGCAGGCTACTAAACATATGGCCCTGTATGACTAACCATCCTGCGGGATGGGGAATTTTATTACCACTGCTGCCTTATTCAATCTTGTGTTAATGATATCCTCAAAATGCATCTGGAGTCTGCCAGTGCAGACTGCCTATCACATGCCTCTGTATGACTAACCATCCTGTGTAATGGGGAATTTTTAGCATCCGTATTTAGCTTTTTTGACACACTGTACTCCCCTTCATATAGTCTAGGGTAGCTGCACAAATGCAGATGTACCTCATGTATTAATAAAAAGAAGAATATTTCCAAACTTATGAATAAATTTTAGTTAATGCACTTTACTGTTCACTGTAAATCGATCTAAACTGCACTAAAATCAGTGTTACACTTATAATACATTTGAATTCCCTGTACGGCCCCAGTTTCTTACCAAACTATCACGGACTTACGAATCAGAAACATGGCAGTTGAACAAAGTAGAAATATTATTTTCAAGCTCCTCATCAAATTCCGAACATTTTGATGCATGCAAAAACAAAAGAAATTAAATACCCAAATTAATGTGGCCACAAACAAAAATTTAGATTAAAAAAAGTTTAGATTCCAAACTAGCAGATCAAAATAGAAATGGCAAAACCTAATAATAAAATAAAATTATCAACCTGTAAATTTCCCAGTGTCACTTTCACCCTTACTCATCATCTGGCTTCAGCCCGTTCACTGCCGTGTTTCACGTTCGTACTCATGTTCGTTTCACTTTCACTATAACTTTCCCCGCCTCAGCCCATCTTGCCGCCCTCATTACCACCTGTCACACCTTCTAGCCCTCCCATACCCTCCTGCCACACCTCCTCGCCCTCTTATACCTCCCTGCCACACCTGCTCGCCATTTTATACCTCCCTGCCACACCTCCTCGCCCTCTTATACCTCCCTGCCACACCTCCTCGCCCTCTTATACCTCCCTGCCACACCTCGCTCTCTTATACCTTCCTGCCACACCTCCTCGCTCTCTTATACCTCCCTGCCACACCTCCTCGCCCTCTTATACCTTCCTGCCACACCTCCTCGCTCTCTTATACCTCCCTGCCAACCCTCCTCGCCCTCTTATACCTCCCTACCACACCTCCTCGCCCTCTTATACCTCCCTGCCACACCCCCTCGCCCTCTTATACCTCCCTACCACACCTCCTCGTCCTCTTATACCTCCCTGCCACACCTCCTAGCCCTTTTATACCTCCCTGCCACACCTCCTCGCCCTTTTATACCTCCCTGCCACACCTCCTCGCCCTCTTATACCTCTCTGCCACACCTCCTCGCCCTCTCATAGCTCCCTGCTACACCTTCTCGCCCTCTTATACCTCCCTGCCACACCTCCTCCCCCTTTTATACCTCCCTGCCACACCTCCTCGCCCTCTTATACCTCTCTGCCACACCTCCTCGCCCTCTCATAGCTCCCTGCCACACCTTCTCGCCCTCTTATACCTCCCTGCCCCACCTCCTCGCTCTTTTATACCTCCCTGCCACACCTCGCCCTCTTATACCTCCCTGCCACGCCTCCTCGCCCTCTTATTCACTCCTTTAACACCTTTCCCCTTCCCCCATTACTGTATCATTCCCCTTCCCTGGCGGGTGTATAGCTGTTCCTCCCCCTTCCCTCCCCACCACGCTCGCAGCAGCACTGCAGCGGGAGGCGCCATCACCACCTCCAACACCGAGGTAACCAGTGTCTCTCACGCGTCAGGGTTGGGGCTCTGTCCGCGTCCTCCCTCCTCGCCCATCTCTCTACCGTCCTCAGGGCAGGCTAAGATACACAAAAAAGTGGAGTGTATTTTGTGGAAATAGGAAGAGAAAGGCGGTCTTCACTGTACCGCGCTACCATCAAATTTTGGAGGGAAACTTACTGCCACACTCCCTCATTATCCCGCCCAGGTGTCCAGAAAATGGTTCCACCTCAGGGGGAAAAAACTTACTGTTTCTTATTCGATTAATATCCTTTCATGAAGGCGATTCTCGTTG